>NC_092339.1:379830000-380062500 GCF_046630445.1 Rutidosis leptorrhynchoides | reverse complement strand
CGTTGAGTTCAACAAAATTACTATTAAGTTATTTATAGTTTGGATATATTATGAAAGGGTATGTATGCCTGTCAACTTTCGATGAAATAAAAGTTTGTCTTTTAAAACAAATGCAATGTTTGTAAAATGTATCATATAGAGGTCAAATACCTCGCAATATAATCATATGTTATTGTATTCGTTCTTATGGATTAGGACGGGTCATTTCACCTGCAAGGGAGGAGGTAAGGGGGTTAGCACAAGGCTAAGTAAATGGAATCATCTAACAGATCTAGCATACAGTACCAACTTGTACAACTACAGCAGCTACAACAATCAATAACAGGCAACCGGCAATTAACAACTAACAACTAACAACTATCAACTGGAAAATGGCATTTAGCAACTAGCAACTATGCTCCAACTAGAGACTCGACGTCTTGTACGGGCACACGACCACTAGCTGATCAGTCTAGCGTCTACCGAAAGTCCTTACTACTGAACAACAATCAGTAGCCAACTGGACCCAACCTCAACTAGGTTGACCTCTCTAAGCTGAGCCTAACAACTATAGGTCCCAACTGGCAACTACAACTTGTGCACACAACTGTTAAGCAACTACCACTACGGACAACTGTCACTACGACTAGCATGGAAACTCTACAGTGATCATTATTACAACATATCTACTAAGCATAGCAACTATAACAGTATAACATAGTAGCACAACTTGCTACTCTATACTACACCTGGAGATAATCTCACTCACCGATTACCAGCAACAGAAGGAACTCAGAATTCTAATCTTACTGAGCCTTCTCTTCATCTTTATCACCAGAGAATAGACATAACATAGCCAGTAATCATGTCTTGATAACAACCCGACAACAAGACAACAACACCAATACTAAAACTTAATCACTTTACAACTGGTCTGTCAACCGTATGAGTAACACCATCACACACATGTTTGAGAACACTCAACCGTGTGGTTGACAACTCACTCGTAAGTTTGGTCTATGACCAAACATCCTACAGTGACTAATCTGATCTGTACGATTCACCACACAAGTGACCAGTGACTCATACGAGTCACGTCTCAATCGTACGTATCATCACAATCAAATCATAAGTTCCCATCACCACTCACTCGCACGGTTCACCACACAGTTGACTACCTCAACCGTACGAGTGAACGCTCGCTCGTGCGAGTGATGAAGAACAGTAGCAGCAACTATTTAGACGGGTTTTGACCCAATATGAACAAAATCAAACATCAATTCATACACTAAATCAACACATACAATCATGTAATCACTATACAATAAGTCTACATCATAACTTTAATCAATAACGATATTCAAATGCGTGCAAAACAAGACATACACGCTAAAACCCCTTTTTCTGACCAAAATAAATTTGATCCAGCTTCTTAACAGTTTACCATTGAAAAGTACTCTTCAATACGATTCCAAAGATATTTGACTCATCAAAAATAGAGTTACGGTTTGAAAGTTACGCCCTTTTCAATTTTATCAAAAGCTGACCAGTGCTCACTCGCGCGGATGAGGCCTCACTCGTGCGAGTGAGTCCTCAACCGCGTGGTTGAGCCTCAAATGTGTGGTCATTCGTACGAGTGACCTGTCACTCATGTGGGAGCTGAAGAACAGCTCCTGCACGCCAATTTTTGCCATTTTGGCAAAAAAAACTCGATTTTTGCAAGTTCTGGCATCAAAACCACTTGGAAAACATCATATAAACCTTATAGAAGCTATATCTAACATCAGTTAACACATACAAACACATAATATGAAGATTTAAGCAAAAAAATTCATCAAAAACCCATTTACACTCAAAACCCAATTTCTAATTAAAGCACGAATTCAAGCTAACAACCCTGGATAAATGATCATAAGGATGATAATAATCACTCCTTAAAGCCTCTTGATTCAATTCTAACTTAGATTATATTAGGGTTTGTGAAGGGATGAAGCTTGGTACGTTCTTATTTGAGAATGTTCAAGAAATGGAAGAAAGAAGCAGATATTACACACTTATGTGGGTTATAAAGCCAAACCCCACAACACACCGGTATTTATCAGTTATCTAATATCTTTCATACCTCGTTAGGAGGCCCTAACGAAGTCCAAATTAAACAAACGAACCTGTTCTGTGACCCTTGTCACAAACTGGTCTTAACCAAACAATCAGATAATCAAAACATACAAATATTAAAATTACTTTTAATAACACTTAAGGGCAAAATAGTCTATTTCAACTAGGCCCAAAATGCGGGTGTTATAAATCTACCCTTCTTAAAAGAGATTCCGTCCTCGGAATCGGGTTAACTATGGTCAACAAACCCAAAATTGTTACTCAAACCGCCAAAATACACGGTCAACTTTATTGACCTTATCCCCATTACCGGCATTATCCACCACAATTGCATCAGGAAACGAGATTCTTGACTTCAATACGCGTCCAATACAAAATAATTTATCACAATCTTCATCGATCAACGACCGTTAATCCACTTAGGCCCACAAATTACACGATCAAGTCAAATAATCAGAGTTAAATTCATGTTTCTACGCCATTCTGCATCATAAATTTCACGATCTGTCATCCAATTCAACTCTTTATACAGTCCACTTTTCACAATTATCCCAAGCTTAGGCAATAGAATTAGTCATCATGCAAAAATCTATACCTATGTCCACGAAATTGTCTCTTAATTGATGGTAATATCTCAGGTTACTCGTCTTGTGTCCAATCATAACACAGTCCCATCGTTCAATTCTCATTCCACGATTAGCATATGCCACCTACTTTTTCCTTCTGCTTCCCAGAAATTCTGTATGACTCACCATAATACACTTCTGTTGGCCAGACATAAGTATATTATCCTGAATCACACCTTCATTCTGAGTTGCTCAAAACGGAAAAATTCTACTTGTCTCATTCACTAACTTATGTCCAATCAATCTCCTCAATAAACATCGGTAATTAATTAAACTACTTTATGACTAATCAATCACAACATCTGTCCAATCACAGTTACTCAAACACTGTCTATCAATCATCCAAATCTAATCTATCAACAAGATCACACATACAACAAGCATAGGCAATATATGGTCAATATAGTTCACAATCGTCATAATAATCATACTCATGCCACTATCCAACAACTTCCCGGCGTCCAAAAGTCCACTATACAAACATACTCAACGCATCTCTATCCAAGTCATCGCGGTTCTCAATCTCAAAAAGTCAACCTAAGGGTCACCCTTACCCCACAAAGCATACAAGGGTCGCAACCAAAACATAAGCAACATAATGCAACAAATAAATCTAGCACTACTATCAAGATCTACCAATCTAACACACATATATGTATATACACACAATCATATATATATATATATATATAACTAAACAATATGAGAATTTTGAAGCATACCTGTATTCACATCATATTCAACTTCTGCATCTGCAACCATCTGATAAGCTCTTGCTGTTGCCGTAGGTGGATTCTTTCTTTTCTGCCCAACTGGAGAACCAGAAGATCCACCTACTGATCCCGACTGCGCTCCTGCCCCTGCCCCAGAACCTGATCATCTTACATACGGACACTGAGCTGACTTATGCCACACTTGATGACATTTCCAACATACATCCTCTTAGAACGAACACATTCGAATCTCGTACCCCACAATACCACATCACAAACATCTTTTTGTTGAATCTGAATAAGGACCACTATGAGATGATCTACAACTATAACACCAAGAATTTTGACTTGATGCTGTCCCACTCTGTTCTGACCCACTTTTCTGTTTCAACTTAACAGACTTCTTTGACCTAAAGTCCGAATGACTCATCACCTGATCTTGTTGTGGTACCACATAACCTACCATTCTATTTCTTGCTGCTTTAACGTCATCTTCTACCATCTTGGCCATAAAAAATGCTTGCGATAGCGTCATCGCCATCCTAACCATCGTTCTGTACTCTGGTAAAATTATATTAACAAAATGTTAAATTCTGGCCTGTTCGTCTGGAACCCATTGTTGCACGAACCTTAATTTATCCATATACTGCTCAATCACCTCATCTATCGTCATCTGAGGTGTCATTTTCATAGCCAAAAATTCTGTCTTAATTCGATTGAGGTCATAGGACAAACAATACTGCTCACAAACTTTACTATAAAATTGTTCCCAAGTAATCATGTTCACTTGCTCTTTCGATATACTAGAAATAACTGTATCCCACTAAACCATTGCCCTATTTTTCAACATACGACTAGCATAAATAATCTGTAATTCTGGTTCACACTAACAGGCCTCAAAAACCTTTTCTATCTCTCTTAACCAGATAAGGGTTACCGTTGGGTTAGAACTTCCTGAGTACTCTGGTGGATTACAATTCAGAAACTGTTTGAAGGTACATTTCTTCGGTTGTTGAAATGTCGGCATCTGATAAGGACCCCACATCTGATTTGGGAACTGTTGATTAAACTGAGGTGGCATCTGATACTGTTGAGGAAACTGATACTGAGGTGGTAACCATTGCTGTTGTTGGAAAGCACTTCCAGTTTGCTGATACATATTTGACTGTACCGGGTACCCACTAAACATCTGATTCGGAACACTACCACTTGGATTCACTGTTACCTGACTTTGTTGTAATTCTCTTATTCGATCATTTGCTTCCTTTAATCGACTTTCCAAATCTAGAATTTGTCCCTGCGGATTATCTTCTGACACAGACCCATCTTCATCTGGGGCTCTGAATGTTTCGGGGGCTGACGGACCAGTTGCGTTTCCTGTATTATCTTCTATATCTGCACTACCACAATATCTCATACAAACGCTTAGTGGAAAACATGTTAGTACCTATCAACTAACGCATGTAATCCATACATTCACTTAACCCGTCCCCTCAGATATGTTTGACACAACACAAGGTTTGGGAACATGACATTCAACACAATGTACATGCGGCCAAACCTATGCTCTGATACCAACTTGTAACACCCTAGATTTTTTTTTAAATCACAGCGAAAGACTTATGTTACATAAATACCCTTAGTTAAGTACAAACATGATTATCACAAATCATTAGTTAGTTACTTAATTACAAACCACCGGTGTTACGTTAAACAACTAGTTACATATTTATAAAAGTTAAGACATCAGAGTTCGTCTTGTCAAACATATCTTCAGCCCGACTCCCGTCCCTACTAGCACTAAAATTCAAAACCTGCAAGGGAGGAGGCGAGGAGGTTAGCACAAGGCTAAGTGAATGGAATCATCTAACAGATCTAGCATACAGTACCAACTTTACAACTACAACAGCTACAACAATCAATAACAGGCAACCGACAATTAACAACTAACAACTATCAACTGAAAACTGGCATTTAGCAACTAGCAACTATGCTCCAACTAGAGACTCGGCGGCTTGTACGAGCACACGACCACTAGTTGATAAGTCTAGCGTCTACCGAAAGTCCTTACTATTGAACAACAATCAGTAGCCAACTGGACCCAACCTCAACTAGGTTGACCTCTCTGAGCTGAGTCTAACAACTATAGGTCCCAACTGGCAACTATAACTTGTGCACACAACTGTTAAGCAACTACCACTACGGACAACTGTCACTACGAATAGCACGGAAACTCTACAGTGATCATTATTACAACATATCTACTAAGCATAGCAACTATAACAGTATAACATAGTAGCACAACTTGCTACTTGATAATGCTAAAAACGAACATATATTTCATAGCATTATTCTCCAAGAAAGACAAGCTTTTAGTTGCAAATGTTCTATTTACAAGTGATATTCGTTTAAATATTAAAAGGTGAAGACAAAAGACAGATTCGACGAATTGAAGACACAAACGACCAAAAAGCTCAAAAGTACAAAAGACAATAAAAAAGGTTCCAATTATTGATAAGAAACGTCTCGAAATTACAAGAGTACAAGATTCAAAACGCAAAGTACAAGATATTAAATTGTAAGCAAGGACGTTCGAAAATCCGGAACCGGGACATGAGTCAACTCTCAACGCTCGACGCAACGGACTAAAAATTACAAATCAACTATGCACATAAATATAATATAATATTTAAATAATTCTTATAATTATTTAATATATTATATATATTTATAAATCCGTCGGCAAGAAAGACTCCAAAGTATCTGAGCTGTAATTTCAAACTCCGCGACTCGCGGAGTTTGAAGGCAAAATTGGCCGCGAGCCGCGGAGGCCCAAATTCTGAAAGTCCCTATAAAGCCAACCGAATTCTGATCATTTTTCACACCCTTAATCTATCTCTCTTTCAATATATACGTAAAAATTTATATATATATTTATAATTTATATTTTAATTTTAATTATAATTCTAATAATAAGGGTATGTTAGCGAATGTTGTAAGGGTGTAAGTCGAAATTCTGTCCGTGTAACGCTACGCTATTTTTAATCATTGTAAGTTATGTTCAACCTTTTTATATTAATGTCTCGTAGCTAAGTTATTATTATGCTTATTTAATCCGAAGTAATCATGATGTTGGGCTAATTACTAAAATTGGGTAATTGGGCTTTGTACCATAATTGGGGTTTGGACAAAAGAACGACACTTGTGGAAATTAGACTATGGGCTATTAATGGGTTTTATATTAACTAAACAATACCTTGTTAATTTAATATACAAACTTATAATTTGACGTATTTATATATAACCACATACGCTTGACTGGGTACGGTGGGCGGGATATCTATAAATACCAATAATTATTCATTTTGCCGGATACGGAACTGGATTAATAGTTAATAAACTTGTTGAAACAGGGGTGAATTACATTCAAGGGTAATTGGTGTAATTGTTAACAAAGTAGTAAAACCTTGGTTTACACGCAGTCGATAACCTGGTGTATTCATTAAACAAAGTATTAAAACCTTGTTACAATTCGAATCCCCAATTAGTTGGAATATTTGACTTCGGGAATAAGAATAATTTGACGAAGGCTTTCGCTTTTTATATTTATGACTGATGGACTATTATGGACAAATCCGTATGGACATATTAAATAATCCAGGATAAAGGACAATTAACCCATGGGCATAAAACTAAAATCAACACGTCAAACATCATGATTACGAAAGTTTAAATAAGCATAATTCTTTTATTTCATATTTAATTTTCTTTATTTTATATTTAATTGCACTTCTAATTATCGCATTTTTATTGTTATTGTATTTAATTGCACTTTTAATTATCGTACTTTTTAATTATCGCAAGTTTATTTTATCGCACTTTTATTATTCGCAATTTCATTATCGTTATTTACTTTATGCTTTAATTTAAGTCTTGTATTTATTTTTAATATTTTACATTTGGTTTTAACTGCGACTAAAGTTTTAAAATCAACAAACCGGTCATTAAACGGTAAAAACTCCCCTTTATAATAATAATATTATTTATATATATATATATTTATTTTTATAAAAGTAAACCAATATAGCGTTGAGCTTTGTTTAAAAAAAGATTCCCTATGGAACGAACCGGACTTACTAAAAACTACACTACTGTACGATTAGGTACACTGCCTATAAGTGTTGTAGCAAGGTTTAAGTATATCCATTCTATAAATAAATAAATATCTTGTGTAAAATTGTATCGTATTTAATAGTATTTTCTGATAAAATTAATAGTATTTTATACCACTCCGCTACCACATCAAGTATTTTTGGCGCCGCTGCCGGGGAACTCTTAAACGCCGGAAGCGCAACGCTAATATAAAAAAAAATTAGTTTACTTTTATTAAAATTCGTTTTTATAAAAATACGTTTTAAATATTTGAAAATATAAAAAGAAAAATTTATATATTTTTAAAATTTTGTTAAATATTTAAGTTTTAGAAAGTTTCTTTATTTTTATTTTATAAAAATATAAGTTTTATTTAAGTATTTTGTTTTTATTTAAAACATAAAATCAAAAACCGAAAAAAAAAATATATATATATATAATTCTAGTTTTAAGATTTTTATTTATAAAATTATAAAATATTTCTATTTTAGTTTTTAGATATAAGTTTTTATTATATAAATACTTTTATTAAAACAAAAAAAATTAAAAACAGAAATTAAAAAAAAAAAAAACGCGTAAAATTTCAAACTGCTTCAGAGTTGAATTTTGGAACCCCGCAACTCGCGGGGTTTGATGCCTTGAATACCGCAACTCGCGGAGTAATTCTGACACGCGACAGAAACCCTAAACTGCATTTATTACGGATAATTATTAATTATAATTATTATTAACCCTAATTATTATTATTATTATAATTAGTTTTATTTTAATTTAAGTTTTATTTAATTTATATTTTAGTTTATTAAGTTTAATTAAATTGTAAAATTAATAGTTTTAATAAATAATTAATATAAAAATAATATTTTTATAAAAATTGTACTTTTTACAACTTTTTGTATATTTTTATATTTTGTCCCTTTTTAATTGTTTTAGCGTAATATTTGTATATTTAGCACATATTTAGTTTTAAACTTAGTTTTTGCCATAGTTATTTTTACTTCTAGATTTTTAGGCTTTGCCGTAAAATACCTTAAGTGCTTTTTCTTTAGACTAAGATTTAGGTACTTTAGAATTTTGCGACGCCTTTTTAAGTTTTAGTTTCTTTTTAAGTTATTTCCATTTGGGATATAGTTTTTCCTATAAGCTTTAATATTTTTAGACACCTTTTACCTATGTATCAATTATCATTCCAATTAGTAATTTCAATTTGCGATTATAATTTTAAGTTAGTTGTAGTAATAAGGTTAGGTTAGTCAAGTATTTTTAAGTTTTTATAAGTTTCTTTAATTTTTTTTTCGTCACCTTTTATTTTTCAACCATTTTTCTTTTTCGATCTTTTCCGACGAACTCTTTTTCTTTCTTATTTCTCGGTATTCTAGTTTTAGGACATAGATTTTTATTCTACTTCTTATCTAAATTTCTTAAAATTACGAAAATTTATTTTAAGTGGTTAAATTAATAGACATCAAAATTTTCTGGTTCGTAGTAATAGTTGGATTTGTACGTGGACCGGGTTATTGGAGCCAAACAGTCCTCAATTATATTGAGACCAAACGAATCCTGCCCCTGTGCTGCATCTTTTGGCTATTCGAAACGTGGGCAAAATCAGAAAAGTCTATTAATTGGATAACTTATTATAATTTTTCTTTCCTTTTAAAAACTAATAGGATATTCAGTGAATGCACCGAGCAAGACGTTCACCACATTTTGTACGTTCACCACCTGTAACTAGATCAAGACATTTAGCAAATATTACCACCGTTGATTTTTCTTTAGAATCGTCATCCAGTCGACCAAGTATTTCAGTTCAAATTTCCGATAATCCATTTTTTGAACCCGACCTCACAATTGAGAATCCAGAGAATATTCAGGAACGGTTCGTAGATCCTGAACCATTAAACTTTCCTCCGGAACCACCAATCATTCAAACAGAGATTGTTGAGGAACGAACCATTAAATCAGAATCCTCTAGTGATTCCGATTCAACAAATTCAATTATGGAGAATCTGGAACCTTTAAGTATGGAAGACCGAATGAGAGCTAAACGCACTGGCCAAGGTCACACAATTACTCATCCAGACATTAATGCGCCAGATTATGAAATCAAAGGACAAATTCTACACATGGTGACTAATCAATGCCAATTTAGCGGTGCACCGAAGGAAGATCCAAATGAACATTCACGTACCTTTAATAGGATCTGCACACTATTTAAAATCCGAGAAGTGGAGGATGAACAGATATATCTCATGTTATTTCCCTGGACTTTAAAGGGAGAAGCCAAAGATTGGTTGGAATCGTTACCTGAAGGAGCGATCGATACATGGGACGTTTTAGTTGAAAAATTTCTTAAACAATTCTTTCCTGCATCTAAAGCCGTAAGACTTCAAGCAGAAATTGTTACGTTTACACAGAAGCCAAATGAAACTCTATATGAGGCATGGACTAGATATGGAAAGTTGTTAAGAGGATGTCCGCAACATGGTTTAGACACCTGTCAAATAGTACAAATATTCTACCAAGGATGCGACATCACTACAAGAAAAGACAGAGATATAGCAGCTGGTGGTTCTATTATGAAGAAAACCGAAACTGATGCTTACAAAATTATTGATAACACTGCTTCCCACTCACATGAGTGGCACTAAGAAAAAGACATCGTTAGATCATCTAAAGCAGCTAGAGCCGATTCTAGCCATGACTTAGATTCCATTTCCGCAAAGATAGATGCTGTAGAGAGACGAATGGAAAAGATGACTAAGGATATTCACTCAATACGAATTAGTTGTGAGCAGTGTGGAGGACCACATTTGACAAAAGATTGTCTCAGTATTGAATTAACAATGGAACAAAGAGAGAATATTTCATACATAAACCAAAGGCCTGGAAATAATTATCAGAATAATTATCAACCGCCAAGACCAATTTACAATCAAAACCAGAATTATAACCGAAATATTCCATACAACAACCAACAAGGTCCTAACAATCAACAAGTATCCAATAATACTTACAATCAGCAAAGACCTAATTTTCAAAACAAACCACCACAACAAACCGATGATAAAAAGCCGAATTTAGAAGATATGATGACGAAGCTAGTTGAAACTCAAACGCAGTTTTTCACATCTCAAAAACAAACCAATGAACAAAATGCTCAAGCATTTAGAAATCAACAAGCTTCTATTCAAAATCTGGAACAAGAAGTAAGTAACCTAGCAAGGTTAATAGGTGAAAGAAAACCGGGAAGTCTACCTAGTGATACAAATGCTAACCCCCGGAATGAAACAGCTAAAGCCATTACCACAAGAAGTGGTACAACACTTAAACCACCTGAAATACCTGTAACTTCTGATGAAACTATTCCTACTCCACAAGAACCACAACCTGATCAAGATAAGGAAAAAGAACCGGTAGTTGAGAAGGTTAACGAAGATAACACAGCTAAGGATAAACCTTATGTTAAACCATACCAACCACCACTTCCTTACCCGAGTAAAATGAAGAAAGAGAAACTTGAAGCCGAGCAATCCAAATTCTTGGATATGTTTAAACAGATAAATGTAAATCTTCCTTTCATTGATGTGATTTCAGGAATGCCTAGATATGCTAAATTCTTGAAAGATCTAATTTCAAATAGAAAGAAAATGGAAGAACTCTCGGCTGTTACTATGAATGCTAATTGTTCAGCAGTGCTGTTGAATAAGATACCAGAAAAACTATCTGATCCAGGAAGTTTCACAATTCCATGTTTTCTGGGTAGTCTTAGTTCAATAGATGCATTGGCAGACTTAGGTGCTAGTATAAATCTAATGCCGTATTCACTATACGCTAAACTAGACCTTGGAGAATTGAAACCAACCAGAATAAGCATACAACTAGCCGATAGATCAATAAAATATCCTAGAGGGATAATGGAGAACATGCTAGTTAAAGTTGGTACTTTAGTATTTCCAGTAGATTTTGTTGTTCTGGACATGGAAGAAGATTCTCAAGTTCCTCTCATATTAGGAAGACCATTCTTAAACACGGCTAAAGCAATGATAGACGTGTTCGGTAAGAAATTGACCCTAAGTATAGAGGATGAGAGTGTTACCTTTTCAGTTGATAGAGCAATGAAACAACCACAATCTGCAGATGATACATGTTATTATATTCAAACTATAGATGCACATGCAGAATTATTAGAAGAATTTCCAGAATTACAAGGAACAGGAGAATGTTCTTTAGGAGAAGGTAATGAACCAATTGATGAAGCTGAAATGTTAGCTACACTAATAGCTAATGGATATGAACCAACAACAGAAGAAATTCAAATGCTAAAAGAAGAAGACAGATATTGATACAAATCATCGATAGAAGAACCTCTGAAATTAGAGTTAAAGCCACTTCCAAACCATTTGGAATACGCTTATTTACATGGTGAATCTGAATTACCTGTAATAATATCGTCTTCTCTTACTAAAAATGAGAAATCACAACTCATTTCTGTGTTGAAAGCTCATAAACCAGCCATTGCATGGAAGATTCATGATATTAAAGGAATAAGTCATTCGTATTGCACACATAAAATCCTTATGGAAGAAGGTCATAAAACATATGTGCAACGCCAACGAAGACTAAATCCTAATATGCAAGATGTAGTTAAGAAAGAGATTATTAAACTGCTAGATGCAGGTCTAATTTATCCAATCTCTGATAGTCCATGGGTAAGCCCAGTTCAATGCGTGCCTAAGAAGGGTGGCATGACTGTCATTACAAATGAGAAAAATGAGCTTATTCCTACTAGGACTGTAACAGGATGGCGTGTGTGTATTGATTATAGAAAATTAAATGATGCCACCAGAAAAGATCACTTTCCCTTACCTTTCATAGATCAAATGTTGGAAAGATTAGCCGGAAATGGTTATTATTGTTTTCTAGATGGATTTTCCGGATATTTTCAAATTCCAATAGCACCCGAAGATCAAGAGAAAACCACATTCACGTGCCCTTATGGTACTTTTGCTTACAAATGCATGCCATTTGGACTTTGCAACGCCCCTGCAACCTTTCAAAGGTGTATGATGGCGATTTTTCACGACATGATAGAAGAATGCATGGAAGTTTTCATGGATGACTTTTTAGTCTTCGGTGATACATTTGAATCATGTCTAGTTAATCTTGAACGAATGCTCATTAGATGCGAACAATCAAATCTAGTTCTTAATTGGGAGAAATGCCATTTCATGGTTAAAGAAGGCATCGTTCTTGGTCATAAAATTTTAAAAGAAGGAATTGAAGTGGATAGAGCTAAAGTAGATGTAATTGCTAAACTTTCACATCCCACCAATGTTAGAGGAGTTAGGAGTTTTCTAGGGCATGCCAGTTTTTACCGACGTTTCATAAAAGATTTTTCTAAAATTGCCACTCCTATGAATAAACTCCTAGAAAAGGATGCTCCATTCATCTTTTCAGATGAGTGTATCAAATCTTTTAATATTCATAAAGAGAAACTCACTAATGCGCCGATCATGATAACACCAAATTGGAATCTACCATTTGAACTAATGTGCGATGCAAGTGATTTTGCAATGGGAGCCATTTTAGGACAAAGGATTGAAAAACGATTTCAACCTATATATTATGCTAGTAAGACGTTACAAGGAGCACAAACGAACTATACAACTACTGAAAAAGAACTCCTTGCTATTGTCTTTGCTTTTGACAAATTTCGATCATATCTCGTTCTAGCAAAAACGGTGGTCTATACCGACCATTCTGCTCTTAGATACCTATTTTCAAAACAAGATGCTAAACCAAGATTAATCCGTTGGATCTTACTCTTACAAGAGTTTGATATTGAAATCCGAGATAAAAGAGGAGCAGAAAATCTCGCCGCTGATCATCTTTCCCGTCTTGAAAATCCCGAATTAGAAGTTCTAAATGAATCGGCCATACAAGACAACTTTCCTGATGAATATCTATTGAAGATAGATTATAAAGAAATCACATGGTTTGCAGACTATGCAAACTACTTAGTTTGTGGATTCCTTGAAAAAGGATTATCGTACCAAAGACGAAAGAAATTCTTCAGTGATATAAAACACTATTTCTGGAAAGATCCACATCTGTTTAAAAGTTGTCCCGATGGAATAATACTCCGATGTGTATTTGGAGATGAAGCTAGTAAAATATTAAACCATTGTCACACAGGACCAACAGGAGGGCATTATGGGCCTCAACTAACAGCAAAAAAACTTTATGATGCTGGATTCTATTGGCCTACAATTTACAAAGATGCACACCTTCTTTGCAAATCCTGTGATGCTTGTCAAAGGGCCGGAAAAATAAGTCAACGTGATGAAATGCCACAAAATGTCATACAAGTATGTGAAGTATTTGACATTTGGGGTATTGACTTTATGGGTCCATTTCCAAAATCTCATAATAATCTATATATACTCGTAGCCATTGATTATGTATCTAAATGGGCGGAAGCACAAGCTCTCCCAACTAATGATGCACGAGTTGTAGTCAACTTTTTAAAACGTCTTTTTGCAAGGTTTGGAACACCGAAAGCTTTAATAAGTGATCGGGATACTCATTTCTGTAATAATCAACTTGAGAAAGTTCTTAAAAGATATGGAGTAACTCATAAAATCTCCACCGCATATCATCCACAAACAAGTGGACAAGTTGAAAATACCAACCGAGCCTTAAAACGTATTCTAGAGAAAACCGTAGGATCAAATCCGAAGGAATGGTCCATTAAATTGGAGGATGCACTCTGGGCTTTTAGAACAGCTTACAAAACTCCAATTGGAACCACACCTTTTAGACTTGTTTATGGAAAAGCATGTCATCTTCCAGTAGAAATTGAACACAAAGCATTTTGGGCTTTGAAGACATGTAATCTTGATTTACATGAAGCCGGACGTCTACGATTAAGTCAACTAAACGAATTAGAAGAATTAAGACACGAAGCATACGATAATTCGTTAATCTATAAAGAAAGAACGAAGAAATGGCATGATAAAAGAATCAGAAGTTCAAAAGAATTTAAGGAAGGAGACAGAGTTCTTCTTTTCAATTCACGATTCAAGCTATTTCCTGGAAAATTGAAATCAAGATGGTCTGGACCATTCATAGTCAAAAGAGTTTTCCCATACGGAACGATAGAATTGATAAATTCAAATGGGATTGAATTTAAAGTTAATGGTCACAGAGTTAAACATTACATACATGGTCCGATGGAAGTTGACAATAAAGTTAATCATAATTTCACCACCCAAGAAAACCTTCAAAATGAAAACATAAATATGTTATCAACAACATATGAAAAATCAAAACTGGAATATAGGGAGGATTCAAATTTGAGTGATGAAGAAGAATTCCTATACAAACCTCCCATTCCAAGAAACGAAGAAAAATGTGAACAAGAAATTCAAATAGAAATGAAAGAACCAAGGAAAGAACACCCGAAAAAGGTTTACAAACCAACTCGACTTACTAAAGCAGGAGACCCGGGTGAATTTATCATTTCTTGCTTACTTAATGATGGTGCTGTATATAATGGACTCGCAGATTTAGGAGCAAGTGCAAATATTATGCCTCTTTCCTTATACAAAAGATTAGGCATGGGTAAATTAAAACCAACCAAAATAGGTTTTCAATCATTTGACCAAACCATTAAGCACCCGGTTGGAATAGCAAATAATTTACTTGTTAACGTGGGAAGTTTGACCTTTGTTGCAAACTTCATAGTGATTAATATGGAGGAAAACCTTGATATTCCTCTAATTTTAGGTCGCCCATTTTTAGCAACCACCGAGGCATTCATTGATGTAAGAGAAGGTAGAATAACACTTAGGAATGGTGATACATCGATCACCTTTGTGAACCGAAAGTTTAGATCTCCACAAACCAAAACTGTTAGACCAATAAAAATGCATAAGTGTGGGGAAGATGAAGAAACACTTAATGATGATCCAATCACAAAGAATGCCGTTGATGATACGAAATTAGATTAACCCATTTTTAACAGTTCAACGAAGAAACTTTATAAAAGGATTCACGATGCTAAGATTAAAGAAAACTTTAAGTTATATAACCGATTAATATCCAATTTATCGTCAAAAGAAAAGGCAATGTTAGTTGAATTTGTGAAAGTTACGGAGGAAATCAACAAATGGATTGAAGTAAAAGTCAAAGATATACAAGTTGTTGATGATTCAATTGAAAATAATGTTAATCACAATTTCGACACCACAGCTGACTAAGTGTGGGGAGAATCAAAGGGGTTTATGTATTTCTGTTAGAGTTAGATTGTCTGTTTTCGTGTAGTTCTCGAAAATGGAACCCGAATGGTCTTTCCCTAGCAGACCCTAAAGAACTAGTCTTCTCCCCCCATTCTGAATTTTTATTTTTTTTAGGTTTTTACGAAATGAAGACTGCCTGTGAACTAAACCATGGTCTAATGCTACACGCTTTGATCACTAAACGTAATAATGACATACTCCCGAGTGAATTAGTATCAGTAATCAGAGAAAGAATGGACGGAGTTAGAAAAGAATCCAGATACGAAGATAATAAGTTACAATTTGGTAAAGGAAAATCAAAATTCGCAGCGAAAAGAAGAGCACGACACCTAGAACGATGTCACAAATGCGGAAAATGGTCACATGGAGGTAAATGTTCAAATAATCAAACCTATTCAAACACCAAATTTGTTACTTTATGCAGAGACGGACCATTCATATGTTTAGAAAAAAAGACACTGAATGCTCGAGGTTACGCCTATGTAGCCATGGAAAACCAATTAAACCGACTATCTTATGAATGGGATAGATCATATAACTAAGAAATCTATTTCACAGGTAAGTCTGTACAGTTTTTATTTTATTTTTTTTATTTTTTTAACCTTTTGATAATAAACGCTAATTTGTTCGCTAAAAAGTATTAAATTGGTATTGAATAAAATTAGGTTTGGCGACCGAAATTATTGATATCATACAAAAATTTATTACATCACTGCGAAATTTAACGTTTATTCTTAAGGTATAAATATCTTTAATCAATCAACACAAAATATTTCAAAAATTCGTCATGAGTTAAATTAGGTCTTGGAACCGAAATTACTTTACCGAAAAGAGGGGCGCATATTTTTGATAATATTTGATTGATTAAAGTGGGATAAAAAGCCAAAAAGATTTTTAATTTTATTTTTACCATGTTTTTAAAAATTAATATTTAAATCTTAAATTAATATTGTAAACTTTGTAAAAACAATATATTTAAAATTGTAAATATTTGAAAAATTAATATAAGTTTGGTGTGAATTTATAATATGAATTTTTAAAATTAAGTTTGGTGTGAATTTTTAATTTTTAAAATATGAATTTTTAATTTTATGCATTTCAAATTTTAAGTTTGGTGTGTAAATTTTAATATTAATTTTGAATTTTATATTTAAATTGTGTGAATTTAAAAACAAAAATTTACTTTATCTCATTAAGTTAAAAATATGATTTTTAAAATTCGTCGTAAGTTGAAGACTAGGTCTTTGAACCGAAATTGCTTTACCCGAGGGAGGGACGAGAACTTTTATTATCATTATTTTTAATCTTATTGAATTAAAGTATGTCAAAAACATTAAAAAAACAAAAAAATCTTAGCTTTTAAAACAATCGCTACAAAAAGACAAATTTTAAAATTTTGTCGAAGGACGGACTAGGACATCGATCCGAAACAACCTCGTCCTAAATAACGAAGGAAACAAAATTTTAAAATTAATTAATTAATTGTTTTAATAAGTTAAAGATTATAAAAAAAAAAATACCAAACTCCGCGACTCGCGGAGTTTGAAGGGGAAATCTCCGCGAGTCGCGGAGGGACCAAAACCCAGAAAAAAAATAAAACGTAAAAAAAAACAGATCAGTTCACTCCCCACAAAAATACTGCGAAGAACACAGCGAAAAACAGACGCAAAAACACGGAAAAAAACCCCCAAAATCACAATTTTTAACCGTTAATCACCAAATCTTTTACTAAAATCATGTTGAGAAGGATGCTATCAAGGAATTACTCAAGAAAAACGGTAAATTTCTACACCTAAACACCATTTAATTCAAAATTTGTGTTCTTGAGCAATTTTTTCCCCAATTTGATTTTGATGCTTTTTAGTGTAATTATGCTTAAATTGTTTATGTATTATGCTTGTATAACCTAGATTGATGCTGTTTAACATGATTAGAAGCCTTAAACTTCAAATTTAGAGTAATCTAGGGTTTGTGTTCTTGAGCAAATTTAGGGCTTTTTGATATAAACAGGTTATGGCCGATTTTTGTCATGAATTGTTGCTAAATTAAGTAGTGTAACATGTCTAGGTAGTTAAATGATCCAAACTTTGAGCCTAAACATGATTTTGAGAATTAAATTGGACTTTTTCAAGTCTAAAATTCATGAACTTGATTTTTGAAAGATAATGCCATTTGAAACTTGTTTAATTGCTAGTAATGATTATTTTGACATGTTATTTGAGTTGAATGCTTATGAACTTGACGAACATTTTCATATATGCTTATTTGAAAAAGTGTAGATTTGATGAAAATATGAAAATGAGCTTAAGTTTGATATAAATTGATCATGTCATTGTAATTATTTTGATTGATGATTTTGCTGACACTAATGCATATTTGGATGCACAAAAATTGTGTTTGATGTGTTTTGCAGACTGAAAGGGGTGAATCTTCATCCCAAGCCCCCAATGCTCCTGCTGAGAATGCGGAACAACAGGAGGTGGATAACTACTACAAGCAGGATATACCTCATCCAGTCATGACCTTTTCTGATATGCACTTGGAAGAGTTACACCCGAACCTGAGATTTGACAGACTTTGGATAGATTATCCAAAATATCAAAGGGGTTTGCATACTCTTCATTCTAAGGTTGTTGAGGTACCGAGGGTCATAGAATGGGGACCCTTAGAAGCTGTAGAATTGGCCGGGCCAATTAGGGAATTACTTGTACAGAGGTATGGTAATTCTACTTTTAATGACTGGGTACGTTTATTCACCATGCATAGACCTGTATATAAAGTATGGTGTGAAGAACTGTTATGTAGTATAGAGTTGAATGATCGGGTAGCTAGTTTAACCGATCGTTCTTTTATTAGATTTTTGTTAGGCGGTTCGATGCGCCACATGTCTTTACTAGATATGGCTCAGGCTTTACGTATATATACGCCTGAGGAGTTAGCATCTGCCGATTGTAGAGGGTTGATACTAAACGGTAGAAAGATAGATGAAAATTTTGATACACAAGGTGTGTGGAGTCAAATGACAAGCCATCACCGTTTCAAAGAGGGAAATTACTCTTATTTGGACATAGATAGAGCCGAATTAAGAGTGATTCACAGGTTTTTAGCTAATTCGATTACACAAAGAGGTAAGAACAAGGAAAAGGTAAATGAACAGGATTTGTTTTACCATATGTGTATTCGAGACCCACAAAGCGCTGTAAGTATACCATATTGTGTGGGTTATTATTTATCAGCTATGGTTAGGGGGATGAGACCGCATAGCATAATAGGAGGTGGTATTTTTATTACTTTGATTGGTGAATATCTCGGTGTGGATATAAGTCGGGGGGGATTATTAGTAGAAGAACCAGGACCCCGCGATACTATAGGTTTAAATGTATACCATGGTGCGAAAGTTTTGAAGAGGCGAAATAACGCCGCAGTACCATACCATGGTAGACATCCACAGGTTGAGAGAAACCAACAGCAAGGTAATGTAGGAGGGGGGAATGAGATGCAAGAAATGCAAAGGTTTATAGCTTCTCAGGAGTACGAAAATGCTAGACAGAGAGCATTTGAAGATTGGCAAGTTCATCAGAACCAAATCATAGCTCATTGCCAGCATATAGGTAGAAACTATATTTCTACACCGAAACCTATCTTCCCTCCCTGGTCTATAGAGATGCAACCACCTTATCCTACGTATAACCCTGCCGAAGCATTCTATAGCACCTATGGTTATGCCTGGAACCCCTATTGGTATCAATATCATCCCTAGTATACTTAGTTTTTTTTTTTTTATTTTGTAATTTGTAATGATTGATACGTTTAATACTTTTGTTAATATTGTAATAGTTTTTATAATTGTCTAACTTTTATTCTTAGATTTTAATAATTTTTGAATGTGGGATAATATACCAAACTTCAAAAATATGTATATATGTTTGCAGTTTATCTTATGTACACAACAGGGTAAAACAACGCATTTTCAAAGACTGGCATTAAGTTCAGCAAAAGCAACTAATTTTGACGACAAGATGCAAAATATATGTGAAATAACAACAAGACGGAATGAACAAATGATGTGCACCATTTATCATTCAGCAAACAAACGCCAATATATTTGGAAACTTTGGTAAAAATTTAATCATTTTCACACAAATCACCCTCAATAATTTAAATTATTACTGATTTCTTGCAAATGAGGGCATTGCAAGATCTTAAGTGTGGGAAGGGGTTAAATTCTTTCGGATTTTAAAATTTTTATCTTAAACACTTGGTTACCATTAAAAATACTAGTAAAGCAGTAGTTGTATTAGAATCTAGTGCTCTCTGATAATAAAGAACAGCCCTAGTCTTATATACTGACTACCCAATTCTAGTAAAATTTTTCAAAATTTTCAATTAAATGAACTCAAAATCATGTTTATACATATTTATGAACGATAAAACTAGGTTTTAACACCGAAATTATTGTAACCTCGGAAAGGACATAAATTGAGAAACAAACCAAAATGTTAAAATTCATTTAAAATGGAATAGAGGACGATAAAAAGGAAAATAAAAGCCAAGTGTGGGAAAATTTACCAAGTTATCTTAAACATATGTCACATATATCTGTAACAAATAACTGAAAATACTTTTGCTTTGGACTAAACTAAACTGTTTTACCCGATGAAAGAAAAGAAAAGATGGATCTACACGATGAATCAATTCCATCATTAAAAGGAAGTAAAGTCTTCCGAAAAAGACACGCGCTTCTTGATTTAGGTCATGAAGTTGTCGTCCAGACCAGCTGTAGGTTGACGAAAAATCCAGAAAAGTCATCACTAAAATCAGCAGGAAATCCACGGACCTCAGCATTAAACAGGGTCGCCAAGTGGTCAGATTTATCCTAACCATGAGAAGGATTTATCTCGTACAATGGGGGGGCACCGTGCAAATTAGCTTGATAAGACTAATGAATCAGATCCCCAGAAAGGATAATCTCCTTAAAGATTAAAAATCAGCTTTTAAGACTGATATTACTCAATCCTAGAGATTGACCTTAAAGATTGAGAATTACAAACTCATGGAATTCAATGATATCTAAACTCGAGCTTGAACGAGAAAATATTTTGATCAAAATTACAAACCGATTTATTTTCTGAAAACCCTATTTTCAATGCATTCATTACCATTGAACGTAAAATCCTAGGAATTCACCTGGAATTCATTAGGTCACCTGAACCAAATCGGGTGTCAACCGTAAGAACGGTGGTTGCATAGCATGGTCAAAGACAGGACCTTGTGCCAGATCGAAAAAATCATAAGGGTGAGCTTTACTATTGCTCCTACCAAGGATAGTAAATTGCGTCCGACACATTATAGACCATAATTAAAAGCATGTCAGGGGACATTGCCTTAACAGTTGCTTGTTCAACGCTTTCCTTTACAACCGGACGGTAGTTTACCGAAAGGTAATATACGGGACAAGTAAACTGGACGTGTTGCTTTCCAAATACAAGGTTAGCAAGTGGGTGACACAAAACCATAAGTTTTGAGCTAAAATTTTTAAATCTGAAACCCACCAAACCCACAAAAATATTTTGCAAACACCGGTAAAGGGTTATCCCGGAAAACTTATCTAGGGTAAAAACTAGATTTAATTTTTAAAAGATCAAATGTTTTCATAAAGATCCAATTTCCTTAATGGATCTAAATTTTTATAGTCATGTGAGACTGTAAACCATATAGTTACTACCATTGTTTATACCACCGTATAGAAATCACTGATGTACAAAGTGTGAAGAATAAAGAAGTGATTCTAGTATTTCAAGACTATATTGCTTGAGGACAAGCAACGCTCAAGTGTGGGAATATTTGATAATGCTAAAAACGAACATATATTTCATAGCATTATTCCCCAAGAAAGACAAGCTTTTAGTTGCAAATGTTCTATTTACAAGTGATATTCGTTTAAATATTAAAAGGTGAAGACAAAAGACAGATTCGACGAATTGAAGACGCAAACAACCAAAAAGCTCAAAAGTACAAAAGACAATAAAAAAGGTTCCAATTATTGATAAGAAACGTCTCGAAATTACAAGAGTACAAGATTCAAAACGCAAAGTACAAGATATTAAATTGTACGCAAGGACGTTCGAAAATCCGGAACCGGGACATGAGTCAACTCTCAACGCTCGACGCAACGGACTAAAAATTACAAATCAACTATGCACATAAATATAATATAATATTTAAATAATTCTTATAATTATTTAATATATTATATATATTTATAAATCCGTCGGCAAGAAAGACTCCAAAGTATCTGAGCTGTAATTTCAAACTCCGCGACTCGCGGAGTTTGAAGGCAAAATTGGCCGCGAGTCGCGGAGGCCCAAATTCTGAAAGTCCCTATAAAGCCAACTGAATTCTGATCATTTTTCACACCCTTAATCTATCTCTCTTTCAATATATACGTAAATATATATATATATATATATATATATTTATAATTTATATTTTAATTTTAATTATAATTCTAATAATAAGGGTATGTTAGCGAATGTTGTAAGGGTGTAAGTCGAAATTATGTCCGTGTAACGCTACACTATTTTTAATCATTGTAAGTTATGTTCAACCTTTTTATATTAATGTCTCGTAGCTAAGTTATTATTATGCTTATTTAATCCGAAGTAATCATGATGTTGGGCTAATTACTAAAATTGGGTAATTGGGCTTTGTACCATAATTGGGGTTTGGACAAAAGAACGACTTGTGGAAATTAGACTATGGGCTATTAATGGGTTTTATATTAACTAAACAATACCTTGTTAATTTAATATACAAACTTATAATTTGACGTATTTATATATAACCACATACGCTTGACTGGGTACGGTGGGCGGGATATCTATAAATACCAATAATTATTCATTTTGCCGGATACGGAACTGGATTAATAGTTAATAAACTTGTTGAAACAGGGGTGAATTACATTCAAGGGTAATTGGTGTAATTGTTAACAAAGTAGTAAAACCTTGGTTTACACGCAGTCGATAACCTGGTGTATTCATTAAACAAAGTATTAAAACCTTGTTATAATTCGAATCCCCAATTAGTTGGAATATTTGACTTCGGGAATAAGAATAATTTGACGAAGGCTTTCGCTCTTTATATTTATGACTGATGGACTATTATGGACAAATCCGTATGGACATATTAAATAATCCAGGACAAAGGACAATTAACCCATGGGCATAAAACTAAAATCAACACGTCAAACATCATGATTACGGAAGTTTAAATAAGCATAATTCTTTTATTTCATATTTAATTTTCTTTATTTTATATTTAATTGCACTTCTAATTATCGCATTTTTATTGTTATTGTATTTAATTGCACTTTTAATTATCGTACTTTTTAATTATCGCAAGTTTATTTTATCGCACTTTTATTATTCGCAATTTCATTATCGTTATTTACTTTATGCTTTAATTTAAGTCTTGTATTTATTTTTAATATTTTACATTTGGTTTTAACTGCGACTAAAGTTTTAAAATCGACAAACCGGTCATTAAACGGTAAAAACTCCCCTTTATAATAATAATATTATTTATATATATATATATTTATTTTTATAAAAGTAAACCAATATAGCGTTGAGCTTTGTTTAAAAAAAGATTCCCTGTAGAACGAACCGGACTTACTAAAAACTACACTACTGTACGATTAGGTACACTGCCTATAAGTGTCGTAGCAAGGTTTAAGTATATCCATTCTATAAATAAATAAATATCTTGTGTAAAATTGTATCGTATTTAATAGTATTTTCTGATAAAATTAATAGTATTTTATACCACTCCGCTACCACATCACTACTCTATACTACACTCGGAGATAATCCCACTCACCGATTACCAGCAACAGAAGGAACTCGGAATTCTAATCTTACTGAGCCTTCTCTTCGTCTTTATCACCTGAGAATAGACATAACACATTCAGTAATCATGTCTTGATAACAACCCGACAACAAGACAACAACACCAATACTAACACTTAATCACTTTACAACTGGTTTGCCAACCGTACGAGTAACACCATCACATGCACGTTTGAGAACACTCAACCGTGCAGTTGACAACACACTCGTACGTTTGGTCTATGACCAAACATCCTACATTGACTAATCTGATCCGTACGGTTCACCACACGAGTGACCAGTGACTCATACGAGTCACATCTCAACCGTACGTATCATCACAATCAAATCATAAGTTCCCATCACTACTCACTCGCACGGTTCACCACACGGTTGACTACCTCAACCGTACGAGTGAACGCTCGCTCGTGCGAGTGATGAAGAACAGTAGCAGCAACTATTACGGGTTTTGACCCAATATGAACAACATCAAACATCAATTTATACACTAAATCAACAAATACAATCATGTAATCACTATACAATAAGTCTACATCATAACCTTAATCAATAACGATATTCAAATGCGTGCAAAACAAGACAAACACGCTAAAATCCCTTTTTCTGACCAAAATAAAGTTTGATCCAGCTTCTTAAAAGTTTACCATTGAAAAGTACTCTTCAATACGATTCCAAAGATATTTGACTCATCAAAAATGGAGTTACGGTTTGAAAGTTACGCACTTTTCAATTTTACCAAAAGTTGACCAGTGCTCACTCGCGCGGATGAGACCTCACTCGTGCGAGTGAGTCCTCAACCGCTTGGTTGAGCCTCAAATGTATGGTTACTCATATGAGTAACCTGTCACTCATGTGGGAGCTGAAAAACAGCTCTTGCACGTCGATTTTTGCCATTTTGGCCCAAAAACTCAATTTTTGCAAATTCTGACATCAAAACCACTTGGAAAACATCATATAAACCTTATAGAAGCTATATCTAACATCAATTAACACATACAAACACATAATATGAAGATTCAAGCTCAAAATTCATCAAAAACCCATTTACACCCAAAACTCAATTTCTAAGAATTAAAGCACGAATTCAAGCTAACAAACCTGGATAAATGATCACAAGGATGATAATAATCACTCCTTAAAGCCTCTTGATTCAATTCTAACTTAGATTAAATTAGGGTTTGTGAAGGGATGAAGTTTGGTACATTCTTATTTGAGAATGTTCAAGAAATGGAAGAAAGAAGCAGATATTACACACTTATGTAGGTTATAAATCCATACCCCACAACACACGGGTATTTATCAGTTATCTAATATCTTTCCTACCTCGTTAAAAGGCCCTAACTGTGTCCAAATTAAACAAATGAACCTGTTCTGTGACCCTTGTCACAAACTGGTCTTAACCAAACAATCAGATAATCAAAACATACAACTATTAAAATTACTTTTATTAACACTTAAGGGCAAAATAGTCTATTTTAACTAGGCCCAAAACGCGGGTGTTACAGGAAGACTTTGAGTTTGATGTTGTGAACAATGCTTGACCGACATGTAAAAGTACCATTGAAGATAATGTCGTTCCTAGCGATCCAAATTGCCCATATGGTGGCGGGTCCTATCATCTTCCAAAACCTTGAAGCCTTGATTCACATATCATAATACCAATCAAAAGAGAATTCCACGATTGACCTCGGAACGACCCAACGAATATTCCACCAACGAAATAAATCCGACCAAATACAAGGCGACCACTTGCAATGAATCAACAAATGGTCAATAGTCTCGTTTTCAAGCCAACACCAAACACATAATGTCGATTGATTTAAAGGAAGAATATGTCTAGTTGCTAAAACATCTTTAACGGGGATGCTTTTTTTAATTGCTAACCAATGAAAAATCATAATCTTTGAAGGGACGGTGTTACCCCATACAACTTTGGGCCAAACGGCGGGTGTAACATTTCTAGATTGAACGAGAATTCTAATTGCATCCGTTACCGAGTAAGACTCGTTTGGACCCGCTGACCAGACTACTTTGTCTTCCACAGAATCAATAAGTGTGTAACGGGCCAAGAAAGAAGAAAGTTGTTGGGCCTTGAATTGGTTATAAATGGACAGGGCAAGTTTAAATGAAAGTTCCAACCAACCTGTTGCAAATCGAGGTTACCAGGAAGCCGAAACCAGCTTACAGGTTGTGTTTTAAACGAGCAAGAGAAAAATAAAGATAGGAATTCATCTTTCAAAATACGTCCGTCGGCCCACGGATCGTACCAAAATAAAATACTTTTCCCGTTACCAAGCTTCCATTGCCAATTATTAGCACCAACTAAACCAAAGGCGGTTTCGTTTTTATGAAGATTAATCAAGTCTTTCCAAATCGGAGATAATCTAGATGTATTTAAAGAAGATACATTATCCATAATCTTACCTCGAAAAGAAGGAACGAAGGAGGTAACAACTATAGATTTCCATAAACCATGTATGTTATCATTCAAACGTGCCCACCACTTAGCAAGCATTGCGAGATTTTTTAGCCGGAAAGGAGTAATACCTAGTCCACCCAAATCCTTAGGCAAACAAACCGATTCCTATTTAACCAAACACGTTTTCTTTTTAAGGCAATCCCCGCCCGAAAGAAAATTTCTTCTATATCTTTCAAGTTGTTTTATAATGGACATCGGTGCTTTGTAGATTGACATGTAATGTAACGTGAGATTAGAAATAACCACATTAACCATAACTAATCTACCGCCGAAGGAGAGACAACGACCTTTCTAACCGGCTAGTTTGCGTTTGAACTTGTCAATAATCGGGGTCCACATTGACGATCTTTCTCTAGTGAGCCCAATTGGAATCCCAAGATATTCCAAAAGGAAAAGTACCAATTTTACAATCGAAAATAGCCGAAAAAGCTATCATATCTTCCCTAGAGACATGGATTCCATACAACGTTGTTTTGATTGCATTCATTTGTAACCCGTAGAGTTGAAAGAATAAATGCAACACTTGTTTAATCCGGATAAGTTCCTTCGAATTCGGTTGAGCGAAGATAATGGTATCATCGGCAAATTGGGAGTGATTGATTTTCAACTTTTGACTAATTTTACATCCTTCTAAAACGCCATTTTCAATATCATTAGAAAGAAGTTTGCTTAGTACTTCCACCACAATAATGAACAAGAAAGATGAAAGCGGATCCCCTTGTCGTAAACCACGCTTCATGACACTCTCTCGAGATGGTGAACCATTGATGAGAACCGAGAAATTAACGTTGGAGATGCAAGCCTTAATCCATGATATGAACTTAGCCCCGAATCCCATCTTATGAAGAACTTCAAGCAAGAATTCGTGAGAAACACAATCGTATGCTTTAGAAAAGTCGATTTTCAAAAGAAGAATGGGTTTATTCCTCTTTTTGGCCATGTGAACGTCCTCGCTAACAACCATTACACCATCCATTAGTAAACGTGAGGGAACAAAGCCATTTTGACAGAACAACAATTTAGTCATGATATGTGATTTTAATTAGCACCGTATCATTAAATTGATGTGGTGTTCTTTTTGTGTAATTTGTATGTAGATACCGTAACACTTAAACTTTCAAACATTGTATGATATCCGATATGATAATGTAATGATTAGTATCGTAACTAATTATAGCTTCATAATTATTTCTTTGATTAGATGAACCAGCTCAGATATATACAGTGCATTGGGTAATAAGTGTACTTATTGAATAAGATAGAAAATGTATGTATGTTAATGTGTCGAATAAAGTTACATATATGTGGTCATTGATTAGGATTCACATGCCTGTTACCTGTGGGGTATATATTTACTGTCCAATTCCTATTCCAATACAATATTAATTGTGTTTGCTGTTGAATGAATTAAAAAAGTGAACGTGTTGGGGCTTTATAGACCATGCAAATATATGGCAACAGTTAGGTGATCCATGGATAGATCCATCTAAAAACCAGAGACAAGATATGAAGCATGTATGTATGAATGTATGAATGTATGGGTGAGTTGATAGAAAGTCAAATTTCAGTAATCAGAGACATTATCATTATTTATTATTAATGGATGCTCCCAAAGTACATTCGTAGCTAGTAATATTTTGATGTGAACATACATACATGTCTTCTTTTTTTCTTTTCAAAAGCTAATTAATTAAATTAGTACTCCCTAGTAATTAATTCATTCAATTTTCTTATCAGTATTTAATTATATAAGAACAAATGGTTGTACTTCCTTTCAACCCTAGCTAGGACATACATATAAAATAGAGACTAGCAACAAGAAGATAACCAAGTGTGGGGTTTTTCCTGTACGAGTAGTTATGTATACGAAAAATTACCTCTATCATCATCTTTATTTACCCTTTTTAACACTACGTGCGTTGATACCCTTGAGTATACACAAACATTTCTTTCATTTTTGTTTTAAGTTCAATTTAATCAATTAGAACTCTTATTAAAGCGGAAAAAGATCTTTGTGTTGTTGGTCCATACCTTTTTGTTAGAGGTTGTGGGTTCGATTTCCTGAGGTGACAACATTGTAGTGACCCGAACTTTTTCATGATTATATATTATATGAGATTCATATTTACATGATTAAAAGTTTCCAACATGTTAAGCAATCAAACTTGTTAAGACTTGATTAATTGAAACGGATTTTATGTAAACGTTTAATCACCCAGTTTGTCCGATGATTCACGAACGTTATAACTTGTATATGACATGATTATATATATATAAATAAATAAATATATATATATATATATATATATATATATATATATATATATATATATATATATGTGTGTGTGTGTGTGTGTGTGTGTGTGTGTTTAACATGATGAAATGATAAGTATCTCATTATGTATATTAACAATAAACTATATACATAAAACAAGACTATTAACTTAAGGATTTCGAACCGATATTTATATGTAACGATTATCGTTGTAACGACGTCTTAATATATATATCGTATTAAGATATATTAATACACTATGTTATCATAATAATATAACAATTTAACACCCCATTAGATATAATAACAATGGATTAATTGCATTAAACGAGATCGTTGACTTAAAGGTTTCAAAACAACGCATGCATCATGTAACGACTAACGATGATTTAACGACTCGATTAATATATATATATATATATATATATATATATATATATATATATATATATATAGTGTATTAAGATGTATTAATACACTTTTGAAAGACTTCAAGACATATATCAAAATACTTCTACTTAACAAAAATGGTTACAATTACATTCCCATTCGTTTTCATCAACAATTCTACTCGTATTCAATCTGTATTCGTACTCGTATCATACCCAGCTTCTAGATGTATTTACTATTGGTATATACACATCAAATCATCACCTTAGCAGCCATGAGTCAGCCATTAGACATGTGGGGGTAAAGCTTTGTCATATATTACCAAATATCTAACTAGAAAACAAGTTACATAACCATTCTTTATTTTATACCTTGAATTATTAAGCTAAAATACAAACTAGAATTTCCTTTATATCTAATCCAATATCCACGACCAAAAACACATTCAAACACTTTTATTCTTCAATTTTCTTCTACTAATTGATCTCTCTCAAGTTCTATCTTCAAGTTTTAAGTGTTCTTCATAAATTCTATAAGTTCTAGTTTCATAAAACAACCTAAAGAAAGAAAGAATCAAGAAGACTTCAAGATTACTTCAAATCTTTTTAATTCAATCCAACAACTTATCAAAGATCAAGAACATCCATTTAATCTCAGCAACTTTTCATTCTAAATCAAGGTAATAACTATATTCAAGCTTTGGTTCAATTCTTATAAACATAACTATCTTAATTCAAGTAGTAATCTTACTTGAACAAGTTTCATTCCATGGTTATACTTCAAGAACTTCCAAGCCATTAAAGATCCTTTGAAGCTCAAGTCTATTTCTCATCATTTCCAGTAGGTTTACCTACTATACTTGAGGTAGTAATGGTGTTCATAACCTTGTTCAATTCATACCTATATAACTATCTTATTCGAAGAATATAACTTGTAATCACTAGAACAAAGTTTAGTTAATTCTAAACTTGTTCGCAAACAAAGTTAATCCTTCTAACTTGACTTTTAAAAATAACTTAACACATGTGTTATATCTATATGATATGCTAACTTAATGATTTAAAACTTGAAAACATGATGAACACCGTAAAACTGGACATACGCCGTTATAGTAAAACTGGGGGCTGTTTTGGGTTGGATAATTAAAAACTATCATAATCATTGATTTAAAAGTTGTTCTTCTGTAAAAATGATATTTCATATGAACATGAGACTATATCCAAAAATCTTGGTTAAACTCAAAATAGAAGTTTGTTTTTCAAAATGGTCATCAAGATGTCGTTCTTTCGACGGAAATGACTACCTCTTTCAAAAATGACTTGTAATCTGTAACTCCGACTCTAAACCACCATTTTTCAGTATAGTTTTACAAATTTCAGTTCGTTACGAAACCATCGCAATTTGATTCACTCAAAACGTATTTATAATGAAGAAGTTATGAGCAAAACAATATTGGTTAAAAATGACTAAAATGACTACGTGATGATTTTATAAAAATCTATACTAACCACATCCTAGCTAACTTTTCTTGTATTATACATGTATTCTAACATGTTATGAGTATTTCCATGTAATATACTAGTCTCAGATGAGTCCGAGACAATATCATGTAATCTTGATTAGTTAAGACGTTAGTTACACAATACGTCGGATAAATCAAAAGACCCACATACACAATACGTGTAACTACAATAGCGGTATCGTGGGTCATGTTGAGTCTTATACAATACGTATATACTATGTTTTGATTATTACAGGGTGATATTTTGAATTATATATGTACTACTAACATTGGACTACTAATTGTGGACTACTAAAGTTGGACTGCTAACTTGACAACTTAAATCATCATCACGTAAATAAAAATAGGATGTAAATATATTTCTATCAAACCTTGATATATATGTATATATTTGTTATAGGTTCGTGAAACGACCCGTGGCCAAGTCTTACTTCCGACGAATTGAAAATCTGTGAAAGTGAGTTATAGTTCCATTTTTACTACCTAATATTTTTGGGATGAGAATACATGCAGTTTTGTAAATGTTTTACAAAATAGACACAAGTACTTTAAATTACACTCTATGTTAGATTACAAATACCGAATATCACCCCTTTTATCTTGGTAGCCTAAGAATTAGGAAAATGGCCCCTAATTGATGCGAATCCTAAAGATAGATCTATCGGGCCCAACAAGCCCCATCCGGGTTACGGATGCTTTAGTAATTCGAATTATTATTACATACTAGAGGATTCTGTTTTGGGGATATTTTATATGCATCTTATTAATGTCGGTTACCAGGTGTTAAACATATGAATGATTTTTACATACAGGTTAGTGTATCATGTTTTGTACACGAGATATGTGTGTGGTTAAATAATTGAAATCTTGTGGTCTATTATTACAATTTATGATATAGGGTTAAACCTATAACTCACCAACATTTTTGTTGAAGTTTAAAGCATGTTTATTCTCAGGTGATTATTAAGAGCTTCCGTTGTCGCATGCTAAATAAAGACAAGAATTGGAGTCAGCATGCTTGTATGATAATGTTTAAAAACTGAATTCGGAAAACACTTTGTTGTATCATATTATTGTAAACCATTATGTAATGGTCGTGTGTAAACGTTATATTTTAGATTATCATTACTTGATAATCTACGTTTTATCTTTTAAACCTTTGTCGATAAAATAAAGGTTATGGTTTATTTTAAAAGAAAAACGAATGTAGGAATTGAAAAACATCTCATATAGAGGTCAAAACCTCGCAATGAAACCGATTGTTATGGAACGTTTATAATCTATATGAACGGGGTATTTCAGTTGGTATCGGAGCGTTGGTCTTAGAGAACCAGAAAATTTGCATTAGTGTGTCTAACCGAGTTTGTTAGGACGCATTAGTGAGTCTGGACTTCGACCGTGTTTGTTTTAACGATTGCTTAACACTTTTGTTGGAACTATATATTTTTAACATGTAAATATTATGTGATATATTAATCTCTTAACGTGCTTTCTATTGTGTGATAGATGTCTACTTCTAGTATAAATCCCATCGACTCACCTAATAACAATGAAGAGTCGGATGTATTTTGGGAAGATTCACAAATTCCGGAAGAGAAACCGGAAGAAGAGGAACCGGAAGAAGAAGAAGAACTGGAAGAAGCAGATCCGGAAGAGGAAATGTTAAAAATCACAGAAAAGCAGTTAAAAAAAAAATCCTCAACCAATGGACCAAAGTTAAAAATGGTTTATGGTGTCTCCATTGAGGAAGAGAAATATTGGGAAGATTACCAATTTTCTGATGAATCGGATCCCGATGAGGATTCCGATGATGTAATAAAAATTACCGCGGCCCAATTTAATAAAGAAAAAGAAAACAATAAGGGAAAAGCTATTAAAATAGAGAAACCCGATCCCAAACCCGATGAACTCTATGTTACCATGAAATACCCTGATGGAATATACCGTAAACACCCGTATTTCTTAAACTTTAACTATAGCCCGGGAACATCTAAGAGACCAGATTTTTCCAAACCATTTGTGAAAAGGACTCCTCGTATGAGTATTGGCCCGTTTATCCCTAGGAAATTAGCAAAACGAACCGAGTCCGAGGAAGAAGAAGAAAATAAGTCTGAATAAAGAGTTATGTCTCAACAGCTACCAATACTTCACGTTTTGTATAATAGATATCGTGTACTATACTTCATGTAAAATAATGGTATTGTTTGATTGTAAGATATTGTATCGAAAGTTTAAGTGTGAAGTAATAATGAATTAAGTTTTTCATGATAGAATATTATTTTTGATAGTAGTAGTTAATTTTTGTACTAGCTATTAAGTATGAACTTTAACGGGTAGGTACTACCCGAATTAAAATTATAAAACCCTAATATGAAGAAAAAGCTTTTATAAATAAGTTCATATTATGCTACAAAATACTATTGACTACTCTAATATTCTATATGATTAACTTAACTCTTTTGGCTATTTTTGAAGGAAATAGCACCGACTACTCGACAAAACTTGAATATGAGCGAGGAAGAATTCCGTAATTTTCTCGCAGCGAACATAGCCGCAGTACAGGCTGCAATGCAAAATAACAACAATAATTCAGGGTCCAGGAGTGGCACAAATTCTGCAAGAAATCGTGTAGGATGCTCCTGCAAGGAATTTACTGCCTGTAAAACCCTTGAGTTCGATGGAACTGAAGGACCAATCGAATTAAAACGGTGGACCGAGAAGGTCGAATCGGTGTTTGCCATAAGTAAATATACTGAAAAAGACATGGTAAAGTACACTATGCATACCTTCATAGGTACTGCGTTAACATGGTGGAACACCTATCTCGAGCAGGTGGGACAAGATGTTGTTTACGCACTACCGTGGTCAGTATTCAAACACATGATGAATGAGCAGTATCGTCCCAGAAACGAGGTCAATAAGCTCAAGGTAGAGCTTAGAGGATTACGAACGTAAGGATTCGATATTACCACATACGAACGACAATTCACAGAGTTGTGCCTATTGTGTCCAAGAGTGTTCGAAGATGAAGAAGAGCAGATCGACGCGTTTGTAAAAGGGTTACCAGAAAGGATTCAGGAGGATGTAAGTTCAAACGCGCCCACCTCCATCCAAAAGGCAAGTCGAATGGCTCATAAACCAGATTGAGGGAAGAATTAAAGAGCAGGCGGCCGAGGAGGCTAAAATGAAGCAAGTCAAGAGAAACTGGGAAGAAAATGGTGATAAGGGTCACCAAAACAACAACAACAATCACAACCACAACAACCGCAACATTAATCGCAACAACAATCGCAATCCCAACAATAATTACAATAACAACAACAACCACAACAACCGTCCCCACAATAATAACAACCGTAACAAAAACAATCCCAATAACAACAAGAGGCAGAAAAGGCCATGCCAAAGGTGTGAAGGATACCATCTGACTGGGTTCTGCATGACATCATGTACTAAGTGTAATAGAAATGGTCATGGTGCAGCGAAGTGTGAAGTCTACGGAACAATGACTAATAGAATTAAAGAAACAAATAATGTCGGAACAAATAATGCCGTCGTTGTTTGTTATGGATGTGGAAAACCAGGCCACTTCAAGAGTAATTGCCTAAACCAATGGAATACTAATGGGCAAGGCCGTAGAAGAGTCTTCAACATCAATGCGACAGAAGCGCAGGAAGACCCGGAGCTTGTTACGGGTAGGTTTCTTATTGACAATAAATCTGCTTATATTTTATTTGATTCGAGTGCGGATAGAAGCTATATGAATAGAGATTTTTGTGCCAAATTAAGTTGCCCTTTAACGCCTTTGGATAACGAATTTTTACTCGAATTAGCAAACGGTAAATTAATTACAGCAGATAAAATATTTCGGAATCGAGAAATTAAACTTGTTGGCGAAACGTTTAAAATTAATTTGATACCAGCAGAGTTAGGGAGTTTTGATGTGATAATTGGCATGGACTGGTTGAAAAAGGAGAGAGTAGAGGTAGTTTGTTACAAAAATGCGATTCGGATTATGGGCGAAAAGGGAAAACCCTTAATGGTGTACAGAGAAAAGAGCAACGCGAAATTAAATCTTATTAGTAGCTTGAAGGCACAAATGCTAATAAGAAAAGGTTGCTATGCCATTCTAGCACACATCGAGAAAGTCACATCCAAAGAAAAGAACATCAATGATGTTCCCATCGCAAAAGAATTTCCTGATGTATTTCTAAAAGAATTACCGGGACTACCGCCGCACCGATCCGTTGAATTTCAAATAGATCTTGTACCAGGAGCTGCACCGATAGCTCGTGCTCCTTACAGAATCGCACCCAGCGAAATGAAGGAATTACATAGCCAATTACAAGAACTTTTGGAGCGTCGTTTCATTCAACCAAGCACATAACAGTGGGGAGCTCCTGTCTTGTTTGTCAAGAAAAAGGATGGTACATTCAAGTTGTGTATCGATTACCGAGAGCTGAACAAACTTACCATTAAGAACCATTATCCACTACCAAGAATCAACGACTTATTTGATCAACTGCAAGGTTCGTCTGTTTATTCAAAGATTGATTTACGTTTCGGGTATCATCAAATGCGGTTGAAGGAAGATGTAATTCCAAAGACTGCTTTTAGAATGCTTTACGGTCATTATGAGTTTATGGTTATGCCGTTCGGTTTGACTAACGCACCAACCATGTTCATGGACGTCATGAACTGAGTGTGTGGACCATATCTTGACAAGTTTGTCATTGTCTTCATCGATGACATACTTATTTACTCCAAGAATGATCAAGAGCACGGAGAACATTTGAGAATGGTTCTAGAATTGTTGAGGAAAGAAAAACTGTACGCTAAGCTTTAAAAGTGTGCATTTTGGTTGAAAGAAGTTCAATTCCTCGGTCACGTAGTGAACAAAGAAGGTATTCAGGTTGATCCGTCAAAGATTGAAACCGTTGAAAACTGGGAGACCCCAAAAACTCCGAAGCATATACGCCAATTTTTAGGATTGGCTGGTTACTACAGAAGATTCATCCAAGATTTTTCCAAAATAGCAAAACCCTTGACTGCCTTAACGCACAAAGGAAAGAAATTTGAATGGAAGGATGAGCAAGAAAAAGCATTTCAATTGTTGAAGAAAAAGTTAACTACGGCACCTATATTGTCATTGCCTGAAGGGAATGATGATTTTGTGATTTATTGTGACGCTTAAAAGCAAGGTCTTGGTTGTGTATTAATGCAACGAAAGAAGGAAATTGAAACACCCTTTTTTTTTTTTTTTTTTTTTTTAAATCACAGCGGAAGTCTTGATTCACATAAATACCCTTAGTGAATTACGAACATGATTATCACAAATCATTAGCTAGTTACTTATTACAAACAACCGGTGTTACGTTAAACAACTAGTTACATATTTATAAAAGTTAAGACATCAGAGTTCGTCTTGTCAAACATATCGTCAACCCAACTCCCGTCCCTACCAGCATTAAGATCGAAAACCTGCAAGGGAGGAGGTGAGGGGGGTTAGCACGAGGCTAAGTGAATAGAATCATCTAACAGATCTAGCATACAGTACCAACTTGTACAACTACAGCAACTACAACAATCCATAACAGGCAACTGACAACTAATAACTAGCAACTATCTACTGGCAACAATCAACTAGCAACTATGCTCCAACTAGAGACTCGGCGGCTTGTACGAGCACACGACCACTAGCTGATCAGTCTAGCGTTAACCGAAAGTCCTTACTACTGAATCCCCAGTATAGTAAATCCACACGCAGGTGATGCGTCATTCAGCACTATACTCAACAAACAGTAGCCAACTGGACCCAACCACAACAAGGTTGACCTCTCTGAGCTGAACCTAACAACAATAGGTTCCAACAGGCAACTACAACTTGTGCACACAACTGTTAAGCAACTACCACTACGAACAACTGTTCCTACGACTAGCATGGCAACTCTACGATGATCATCATTACAACATATCTACTAAGCATAGCAACTATAACAGTATAACATAGTAGCACAACTTGCTACTCTATACTACACCCGGAGATAATCCCACTCACCGATTACCAGCAAATGAGAAGGTGTTCAGCTTTCTAATCACTGAACCTTCTCTGTCTCCTTTTCTCCTGAGAAATACATATACACGAGTTAGTTTATGTCCATAAACACTAAATAACACAAATATAGAAATTTTGTCAGAAAATATGTCCGCTAAATTTTTTTTCCTTAACACTTATGCACTTTTGAAATTTACATCAAAATCTCAAAATACAAACGGACAGCATAACGGCTAGAAATCAACACTTAGTAAAATTTTCACTGTCTAAGACCATCGGTCGATCGTCAGAGACTATCGGCCGATCGTCACTACTCCATCGGCCGGTGGACTACACCATCGGTCGATCGTTAAATTTTCAACCGTTCTTCGAAGGACTTCCACCATCGGTCGATCGTCTAGTCCGTCGACCGATCGTCTCACTCCATCGGTCGATGGTCAGAGACCATCGGCCGAGGGTAGTTCATCTGCAGAAGCTGAAGCCAAAGTGACGGGTTTCACCCAAATTCATCCAATTCTTGCTCTAGAGCTCGATTTTTACCTCAAAACTGATCAAATCTAAGACACTATACATCAAGAAACATAAACCCACAAGATTTGGACTCAACCAACATCAAATTCAACTCTTTTGACCCAAATTACCCACTTTGTAAAAACTATCACAAAAACCCAATTTTCTTGAAGATTAAATCATGAAAACTTGTGATTCTTACCTTGATAGAATCAGTAGATCATAAGGAACACGAAAATGTAAATGATTTGAGCTCAAGAACAAAGATTAGAAATTAGGGTTTGATAGGATGGAGAGGTGAGTGAACGGGTGGGTTTGGGGAATTTTCTAGAAAATGGAAGAATAACCCTCCCACCAAACACTTATGAGTCTTAAAACTCATACATCACAACACACGGGTATTTATCAGTTATCTGATATCTTTCGTACATCATTTGGCAACCCAAACGAAGTCCAAATTCAACAAACGAACCTGTTCTGTGACCCTTGTCACAAACTGGTCTCAACTAAATAACCAAATAATTATAAACATATAATTATTAAAATCACTAATTACACCATACCCTAAGGGTACAATGGTCATTTCATCTAGGCCCAAAACGCGGGTGTTACAGAAATTGCTTATGCGTCTAGGCAATTGAAGATTCATAAGCAGAATTTTACGACTCACGATTTGGAATTGGGCGCTGTTATTTTTGCATTAAATATAATATATGGAGACACTACTTATATGGGGTCAAATGTATCATATATACCCACCACAAAAGTCTCCAACACATATTTGATCAAAAACAACTGAACATGAGACAATGTAGGTGGATTGAGCTGTTAAATGATTACGATTTTGAGATTCGTTACCACCCGGGGAATGAAAGGACCCGTTCATATACATTATAAACGATTCACAATAGTTGATTACATTGCGAGGTATTTGACCTCTATATGATACATTTTACAAACATTGCATTCGTTTTTAAAAGACAACCTTTCTTTACATCAAAAATTGACAGGCATGCATACCATTTCATAATATCCACTATCCAACTATAAATTGATTTAATAATAATCTTTGATGAACTCAATGACTCGAATGCAACGTTCTTCGAAATATGCTATGAAAGACTCCAAGTAATATCTTTAAAATGAGCAAATGCACAGCGGAAGATTTCTTTAACACCTGAGAATAAACATGCTTTAAAGTGTCAACCAAAAGGTTGGTGAGTTCATTAGTTTATCATAATCATTTATTTCCATCATTTTAATAGACCACAAGAATTTCATTTCCAGTTCTCATAAATATACGTCCCATGCATAGAGACAAAAAATAATCATTCATATGGTGAACACCTGGTAACCGACATTAACTAGATATATATAAGAATATCCCCTATCATTCCGGGATCCTCCTTCGGACATGATATAATTTCGAAGTACTAAAGCATCCGGTACTTTGGATGGGGTTTGTTAGGCCCAATAGATCTATCTTTAGGATTCGCGTCAATTAGGGTGTCTGTTCCCTAATTCTTAGATTACCAGACTTTAATAAAAAGGGGCATATTCGATTTCGATAATTCAACCATAGAATGTAGTTTCAATTACTTGTGTCTATTTTGTCAAACATTTATAAAAGCGCATGTTGAAATGTCCCGTTCTTATTGATTAAAAACGTTCCATATTAATTGATTTCGTTGCGAGGTTTTGACCTCTATATGAGACGTTTTTCAAAGACTGCATTCATTTTTAAAACAAACCATAACCTTTATTTCATAAATTAAGGTTTAAAAAGCTTTACGTAGATTATCAAATAATGATAATCTAAAATATCCTGTTTACACACGACCATTACATAATGGTTTACAATACAAATATGTTACATCGAAATCAGTTTCTTGAATGCAGTTTTTACACAATATCATACAAACATGGACTCCAAATCTTGTCCTTATTTTAGTATGCAACAGCGGAAGCTCTTAATATTCACCTGAGAATAAACATGCTTTAAACGTCAACAAAAATGTTGGTGAGTTATAGGTTTAACCTATATATATCAAATCGTAACAATAGACCACAAGATTTCATATTTCAATACACATCCCATACATAGAGATAAAAATCATTCATATGGTGAACACCTGGTAACCGACAATAACAAGATGCATATATAATAATATCCCCATCATTCCGGGACACCCTTCGGATATGATATAAATTTCGAAGTACTAAAGCATCCGGTACTTTGGATGGGGTTTGTTAGGCCCAATAGATCTATCTTTAGGATTCGCGTCAATTAGGGTGTCTGTTCCCTAATTCTTAGATTACCAGACTTAATAAAAAGGGGCATATTCGATTTCGATAATTCAACCATAGAATGTAGTTTCACGTACTTGTGTCTATTTTGTAAATCATTTATAAAACCTGCATGTATTCTCATCCCAAAAATATTAGATTTTAAAAGTGGGACTATAACTCACTTTCACAGATTTTTACTTCGTCGGGAAGTAAGACTTGGCCACTGGTTGATTCACGAACCTATAACAATATATACATATATATCAAAGTATGTTCAAAATATATTTACAACACTTTTAATATATTTTGATGTTTTAAGTTTATTAAGTCAGCTGTCCTCGTTAGTAACCTACAACTAGTTGTCCACAGTTAGATGTACAGAAATAAATCGATAAATATTATCTTGAATCAATCCACGACCCAGTGTATACGTATCTCAGTATTGATCACAACTCAAACTATATATATTTTGGAATCAACCTCAACCCTGTATAGCTAACTCCAACATTCACATATAGAGTGTCTATGGTTGTTCCGAAATATATATAGATGTGTCGACATGATAGGTCGAAACATTGTATACGTGTCTATGGTATCTCAAGATTACATAATATATAATACAAGTTGATTAAGTTATGGTTGGAATAGATTTGTTACCAATTTTCACGTAGCTAAAATGAGAAAAATTATCCAATCTTGTTTTACCCATAACTTCTTCATTTTAAATCCGTTTTGAGTGAATCAAATTGCTATGGTTTCATATTGAACTCTATTTTATGAATCTAAACAAAAAAAGTATAGGTTTCTAGTCGGAAAAATAAGTTACAAGTCGTTTTTGTAAAGGTAGTCATTTCAGTCGAATGAACGACGTCTAGATGACCATTTTAGAAAACATACTTCCACTTTGAGTTTAACCATAATTTTTGGATATAGTTTCATGTTCATAATAAAAATCATTTTCTCAGAATAACAACTTTTAAATCAAAGTTTATCATAGTTTTTAATTAACTAACCCAAAACAGCCCGCGGTGTTACTACGACGGCGTAAATCCGGTTTTACGGTGTTTTTCGTGTTTCCAGGTTTTAAATCATTAAGTTAGCATATCATATAGATATAGAACATGTGTTTAGTTGATTTTAAAAGTCAAGTTAGAAGGATTAACTTTTGTTTGCGAACAAGTTTAGAATTAACTAAACTATGTTCTAGTGATTACAAGTTTAAACCTTCGAATAAGATAGCTTTATATGTATGAATCGAATGATGTTATGAACATCATTACTACCTTAAGTTCCTTGGATGAACCTACTGGAAAAGAGAAAAATGGATCTAGCTTCAATGGATCCTTGGATGGCTCAAAGTTCTTGAAGCAAAATCATGACACGAAAACAAGTTCAAGTAAGATCATCACTTGAAATAAGATTGTTATAGTTATAGAAATTAAACCAAAGTTTGAATATGATTATTACCTTGTATTAGAATGATAACCTACTGTAAGAAACAAAGATTTCTTGAGGTTGGATGATCACCTTACAAGATTGGAAGTGAGCTAGCAATCTTGAAAGTATTCTTGATTTTATGAAACTAGAACTTTTGGAATTTATGAAGAACACTTAGAACTTGAAGATAGAACTTGAGAGAGTTCAATTAGATGAAGAAAATTGAAGAATGAAAGTGTTTGTAGGTGTTTTTGGTCGTTGGTGTATGGATTAGATATAAAGGATATGTAATTTTGTTTTCATGTAAATAAGTCATGAATGATTACTCATATTTTTGTAATCTTATGAGATATTTCATGCTAGTTGCCAAATGATGGTTCCCACATGTGTTAGGTGACTCACAAGGGCTGCTAAGAGCTGATCATTGGAGTGTATATACCAATAGTACATACATCTAAAAGCTGTGTATTGTACGAGTACGAATACGGGTGCATACGAGTAGAATTGTTGATGAAACTGAACGAGGATGTAATTGTAAGCATTTTTGTTAAGTAGAAGTATTTTGATAAGTGTCTTGAAGTCTTTCAAAAGTGTATGAATACATATTAAAACACTACATGTATATACATTTTAACTGAGTCGTTAAGTCATCGTTAGTCGTTACATGTAAATGTTGTTTTGAAACCTTTAGGTTAACGATCTTGTTAAATGTTGTTAACCCAATGTTTATAATATCAAATGAGATTTTAAATTATTATATTATCATGATATTATCATGTATGAATATCTCTTAATATGATATATATACATTAAATGTCTTTACAACGATAATCGTTACATATATGTCTCGTTTAAAAATCATTAAGTTAGTAGTCTTGTTTTTACATATGTAGTTCATTGTTAATATACTTTATGATATGTTTTCTTATCATAGTATCATGTTAACTATATATATATATCCATATATATGTCATCATATAGTTTTTACAAGTTTTAACGTTCGTGAATCACCGATCAACTTGGGTGGTCAATTGTCTATATGAAACATATTTCAATTAATCAAGTCTTAACAAATTTGATTGCTTAACATGTTGGAAACATTTAATCATGTAAATATCAATCTCAATTAATATATATAAACATGGAAAAGTTCGGGTCACTACAGTACCTACCCGTTAAATAAATTTCGTCCCGAAATTTTAAGCTGTTGAAGGTGTTGACGAATCTTCTGGAAATAGATGCGGGTATTTCTTCTTCATCTGATCTTCACGCTCCCAGGTGAACTCGGGTCCTCTACGAGCATTCCATCGAACCTTAACAATTGGTATCTTGTTTTGCTTAAGTCTTTTAACCTCACGATCCATTATTTCGACGGGTTCTTCGATGAATTGAAGTTTTTCGTTGATTTGGATTTCATCTAACGGAATAGTGAGATCTTCTTTAGCAAAACATTTCTTTAAATTCGAGACGTGGAAAGTGTTATGTACAGCCGCGAGTTGTTGAGGTAACTCTAGTCGGTAAGCTACTGGTCCGACACGATCAATAATCTTGAATGGTCCAATATACCTTGGATTTAATTTCCCTCGTTTACCAAATCGAACAACGCCTTTCCAAGGTGCAACTTTAAGCATGACCATCTCTCCAATTTCAAATTCTATATCTTTTCTTTTAATGTCAGCGTAGCTCTTTTGTCGACTTTGGGCGGTTTTCAACCGTTGTTGAATTTGGATGATCTTCTCGGTAGTTTCTTGTATAATCTCCGGACCCGTAATCTGTCTATCCCCCACTTCACTCCAACAAATCGGAGACCTGCACTTTCTACCATAAAGTGCTTCAAACGGCGCCATCTCAATGCTTGAATGGTAGCTGTTGTTGTAGGAAAATTCTGCTAACGGTAGATGTCGATCCCAACTGTTTCCGAAATCAATAACACATGCTCGTAGCATGTCTTCAAGCGTTTGTATCGTCCTTTCGCTCTGCCCATCAGTTTGTGGATGATAGGCAGTACTCATGTCTAGACGAGTTCCTAATGCTTGCTGTAATGTCTGCCAGAATCTTGAAATAAATCTGCCATCCCTATCAGAGATAATAGAGATTGGTATTCCATGTCTGGAGACGACTTCCTTCAAATACAGTCGTGCTAACTTCTCCATCTTGTCATCTTCTCTTATTGGTAGGAAGTGTGCTGATTTGGTGAGACGATCAACTATTACCCAAATAGTATCAAAACCACTTGCAGTCCTTGGCAATTTAGTGATGAAATCCATGGTAATGTTTTCCCATTTCCATTCCGGGATTTCGGGTTGTTGAAGTAGACCTGATGGTTTCTGATGCTCAGCTTTGACCTTAGAACACGTCAAACATTCTCCTACGTATTTAGCAACATCGGCTTTCATACCCGGCCACCAAAAATGTTTCTTGAGATCCTTGTACATCTTCCCCGTTCCAGGATGTATTGAGTATCTGGTTTTATGAGCTTCTCTAAGTACCATTTCTCTCATATCTCCAAATTTTGGTACCCAAATCCTTTCAGCCCTATACCGGGTTCCGTCTTCCCGAATATTAAGATGCTTCTCCGATCCTTTGGGTATTTCATCCTTTAAATCTCCCTCTTTTAAAACTCCTTGTTGCGCCTCCTTTATTTGAGTAGTAATGTTATTATGAATCATTATATTCATAGATTTTACTCGAATGGGTTCTCTGTCCTTCCTGCTCAAGGCATCGGCTACCACATTTGCCTTCCCCGGGTGGTAACGAATCTCAAAGTCGTAATCATTCAATAATTCAATCCACCTACGCTGCCTCATATTCAGTTGTTTCTGATTAAATATGTGTTGAAGACTTTTGTGGTCGGTATATATAATACTTTTGACCCCATATAAGTAGTGCCTCCAAGTCTTTAATGCAAAAACAACCGCGCCTAATTCCAAATCATGCGTCGTATAATTTTGTTCGTGAATCTTCAATTGTCTAGACGCATAAGCAATCACCTTCGTTCGTTGCATTAATACACAACCGAGACCTTGCTTTGATGCATCACAATAAATCACAAAATCATCATTCCCTTCAGGCAATGACAATATAGGTGCCGTAGTTAGCTTTTTCTTCAATAACTGAAACGCTTTCTCTTGTTCATCATTCCATTCAAATTTCTTCCCTTTATGCGTTAATGCAGTCAAGGGTTTTGCTATTCTGGAAAAGTCTTGGATGAACCTTCTGTAGTAACCAGCTAGTCCTAAAAACTGGCGTATGTGTTTCGGAGTTTTCGGGGTTTCCCACTTTTCAACAGTTTCTATCTTTGCCGGATCCACCTTAATACCTTCTTTGTTCACTATGTGACCGAGGAATTGAACTTCTTCCAACCAAAATGCACACTTTGAAAACTTAGCGTACAATTCTTCCTTCCTCAATACTTCTAACACCTTTCTCAAATGTTCACCGTGTTCTTGGTCATTCTTTGAGTAAATAAGTATGTCATCAATGAAAACAATGACAAACTTGTCAAGGTATGGTCCACACACTCGGTTCATAAGGTCCATGAACACAGCTGGTGCATTAGTTAAACCAAACGGCATGACCATAAACTCGTAATGACCGTAACGTGTTCTGAAAGCAGTCTTTGGAATATCATCTTCTTTCACCCGCATTTGATGATACCCGGAACGTAAGTCAATCTTTGAATAAACAGACGAGCCTTGTAGTTGATCAAATAAGTCGTCGATTCTCGGTAGTGGGTAGCGGTTCTTGATGGTAAGTTTGTTCAACTCTCGGTAGTCGATACACAACCTGAATGTACCATCTTTCTTCTTGACAAACAAAACAGGAGCTCCCCACGGTGATGTGCTTGGTCGAATGAAACCACGCTCTAAAAGTTCTTGTAATTGGCTTTGCAGTTCTTTCATCTCGCTGGGTGCGAGTCTGTAAGGAGCACGAGCTATTGGTGCAGCTCCTGGTACAAGATCTATTTGAAATTCAACGGATCGATGTGGGGGTAATCCTGGTAATTCTTTCGGAAATACATCGGGAAATTCTTTTGCAATGGGAACATCATTAATGCTCTTTTCTTCAGTTTGTACTTTCTCGACGTGTGCTAGAACAGCATAGCAACCTTTTCTTATTAGTTTTTGTGCCTTCAAATTACTAATAAGATGTAGCTTCGTGTTGCCCTTTTCTCCGTACACCATTAAGGGTTTTCCTTTTTCTCGTATAATGCGAATTGCATTTTTGTAACAAACGATCTCCGCTTTCACTTCTTTCAACCAGTCCATACCGATTATCACATCAAAACTCCCTAACTCTACTGGTATCAAATCAATCTTAAATGTTTCGCTAACCAGTTTAATTTCTCGATTCCGACATATATTATCTGCTGAAATTAATTTACCATTTGCTAATTCGAGTAAAAATTTACTATCCAAAGGCGTCAATGGACAACTTAATTTAGCACAAAAATCTCTACTCATATAGCTTCTATCCGCACCCGAATCAAATAAAACGTAAGCAGATTTATTGTCAATAAGAAACGTACCCGTAACAAGCTCCGGGTCTTCCTGTGCCTCTACCGCATTAATATTGAAAACTCTTCCACGGCCTTGTCCATTCGTGTTCTCCTGGTTCGGGCAATTTCTAATAATGTGGCCTGGTTTTCCACATTTATAACAAACTACGTTGGCATAACTTGCTCCGACACTACTTGCTCCGCCATTACTCGTTCCGACACCATTTGTTCCTTTCGTTCTATTAACCCCTGGTCCGTAGACCTCACACTTCGCCGCGCTATGACCATTTCTTTTACACTTGTTGCAAAATTTGGTGCAGAACCCCGAGTGATTCTTTTCACACCTTTGGCATAGCTGCTTCTGATTGTTGTTGTTGTTGTTGCGGTTATTATTGTTGTTGGGATGATTGTTGTAGTTGCTGTTGTTGTTGTTGTTGTTGTTGGGCCGTTTGTTGTAGTTGCGATTGATGTTGCGATTGTTGGGATAATTGTTGCGATTATTGTTGTAATTGCTGTTGTTGTTGTATTGGTGATTCTTATCACCGTTTTCCTCCCACTTTCTTTTGACTTGCTTCACATTGGCCTCTTCAGCAGTCTGTTCTTTAATTCTTTCTTCAATCTGGTTCACTAGTTTGTGAGCCATTCTACATGCCTGTTGTATGGAGGCGGGCTCGTGTGAACTTATATCTTCTTGGATTCTTTCCGGTAATCCTTTCACAAACGCGTCGATCTTCTCTTCCTCATCTTCGAATGCTCCCGGACACAATAGGCACAATTCTGTGAATCGTCTTTCGTACGTGGTAATATCAAATCCTTGGGTTCGTAACCCTCTAAGTTCTGTCTTGAGCTTATTGACCTCGGTTCTGGGACGGTACTTCTCGTTCATCAAGTGCTTGAATGCTGACCACGGTAGTGCGTACGCATCATCTTGTCCCACTTGCTCTAGATAGGTATTCCACCATGTTAACGCAGAACCTGTGAAGGTATGCGTAGCGTACTTCACTTTGTCCTCTTCAGTACACTTACTTATGGCAAACACCGATTCAACCTTCTCGGTCCACCGTTTCAATCCGATCGGTCCTTCGGTTCCATCAAATTCCAAAGGTTTGCAGGCAGTGAATTCTTTGTAGGTGCATCCTACACGATTTCCTGTACTGCTAGATCCAAGGTTATTGTTGGTATATAGCGCAGCCTGTACTGCGGCTATGTTTGAAGCTAGAAAAGTACGGAATTCCTCTTCATTCATATTCACGGTGTGTCGAGTAGTCGGTGCCATTTCCTTCAAAATAGTTAAATGGAACAAGTTAATCATACAGAATATTAAGAGTAGTTAATAGTATTTTGTAGCATAATATGAACTCATTTATAAAAGCTTTTTCTTCATATTAGCGTTTTATAAGTTTAAATTCGGGTAGTACCTACCCGTTAAGTTCATACTTAGTAGCTAATATACAATTCAACTACTACAATTCTATATGAAAAACTGATTATAATAATATTTCGCGTTCAAACTTTTATACAATATTTTATAAACTTACAATACCGCTTATTTTACATAAAGCATGAAATATAGCACACAATAACTTTGATACAAGATAGTTGTGAAGACAATTCTAGCTAGTACACAAGTCGTTCAGCAAAGGCAATAAAGACACGTAATTCATACGTCCAGAAACAAGTCATGCATTCTGGTTTTACTAGGACTACTTCCCATCCTTGGTCTTGTGCAACATAACCGTTATGGCCGTTGATAAGACAGCGTGTTGTAACGTCATCAAAGGGACGAGGGTTACGTAATGTCCAACAGTCCCGTAATAATCTAAAAACCTCATTTCTTACCCCAATTACTGACTCCGTCACTTGTGGAAACGTTTTGTTTAATAGTTGTAGCCCGATGTTCTTGTTCTCACTTTGGTGAGAAGCGAACATTACTAATCCGTAAGCATAACATGCTTCTTTATGTTGCATGTTAGCCGCTTTTTCTAAATCACGAAGTCCAATATTAGGATATATTGAGTCAAAATAATTTCTTAACCCGTTGCGTAAAATAGCATTTGGGTTCCCCGCAATATATGCGTCAAAGTAAACACATCGTAACTTATGGGTTTCCCAATGTGATATCCCCCATCTTTCAAACGAAAGTCTCTTATAAACCAAGACATTCTTGGAACGTTCTTCGAATGTCTTACAAACTGATCTCGCCTTAAATAGTTGTGCCGAAGAATTCTGGCCGACTCTAGACAAGATTTCATCAATCATGTCTCCGGGTAGGTCTCTTAAAATTTTGGGTTGTCTATCCATTTTGTGTTTTTAAACTGTAAAATAGACAAGAGTTAGTTTCATAAAAAAATACTTATTAATACAAGCAATTTTTACATATATCATAAAGCATAAGAACACTATATTACATATATTACACCACACGAATACAACTATCTTATTCCGACTCGCTCGTTTCTTCTTCTTCGGTTTTGGTTCGTTTTGCCAAGTTTCTAGGGATATATGATGTTCCCCTAATACGAGCTGTCGTTGTCCACATTGGTTTAGAAAAACCTGGTGGTTTAGAGGTTCCCGGGTCATTGTTACAACTTAAGGACTTCGGGGGTTGACGATACATATAAAGTTCATCGGGGTTGGAATTAGATTTCTCTATTTTTATGCCCTTTCCCTTATTATTTTCTTTTGCCTTTTTAAATTCAGTTGGGGTAATTTCTATAACATCATCGGAATTCTCGTCGAAATCCGATTCATCGGAGAATTGGTAATCCTCCCAATATTTTGCTTCCTTAGCGGAAACACCATTGACCATAATTAACTTTGGTCGGTTGGTTGAGGATTTTCTTTTACTTAACCGTTTTATTATTTCCCCCACCGGTTCTATTTCTTCATCCGGTTCCGATTCTTCTTCCGGTTCCGATTCTTCTTCCGGTTCCGACTCTTCTTCCGGTTCCTCTTCGGGAACTTGTGAATCAGTCCACAAATCATTCCAATTTACATTTGACTCTTCATTATTATTAGGTGAGTCAATGGGACTTGTTCTAGAGGTAGACATCTATCACATAATATCAAACACGTTAAGAGATTAATATATCACATAATATTCATATGTTAAAAATATATAGTTTCCAACAAAAATGTTAAGCAATCATTTTTAAAGAAAACACGGTCGAAGTCCAGACTCACTAATGCATCCTAACAAACTCGATAAGACACACTAATGCAAATTTTCTGGTTCTCTAAGACCAACGCTCGGATACCAACTGAAATGTCCCGTTCTTATTGATTAAAAACGTTCCATATTAATTGATTTCGTTGCGAGGTTTTGACCTCTATATGAGACGTTTTTCAAAGACTGCATTCATTTTTAAAACAAACCATAACCTTTATTTCATAAATTAAGGTTTAAAAAGCTTTACGTAGATTATCAAATAATGATAATCTAAAATATCCTGTTTACACACGACCATTACATAATGGTTTACAATACAAATATGTTACATCGAAATCAGTTTCTTGAATGCAGTTTTTACACAATATCATACAAACATGGACTCCAAATCTTGTCCTTATTTTAGTATGCAACAGCGGAAGCTCTTAATATTCACCTGAGAATAAACATGCTTTAAACGTCAACAAAAATGTTGGTGAGTTATAGGTTTAACCTATATATATCAAATCGTAACAATAGACCACAAGATTTCATATTTCAATACACATCCCATACATAGAGATAAAAATCATTCATATGGTGAACACCTGGTAACCGACAATAACAAGATGCATATATAAGAATATCCCCATCATTCCGGGACACCCTTCGGATATGATATAAATTTCGAAGTACTAAAGCATCCGGTACTTTGGATGGGGTTTGTTAGGCCCAATAGATCTATCTTTAGGATTCGTGTCAATTAGGGTGTCTGTTCCCTAATTCTTAGATTACCAGACTTAATAAAAAGGGGCATATTCGATTTCGATAATTCAACCATAGAATGTAGTTTCACGTACTTGTGTCTATTTTGTAAATCATTTATAAAACCTGCATGTATTCTCATCCCAAAAATATTAGATTTTAAAAGTGGGACTATAACTCACTTTCACAGATTTTTACTTCGTCGGGAAGTAAGACTTGGCCACTGGTTGATTCACGAACCTATAACAATATATACATATATATCAAAGTATGTTCAAAATATATTTACAACACTTTTAATATATTTTGATGTTTTAAGTTTATTAAGTCAGCTGTCCTCGTTAGTAACCTACAACTAGTTGTCCACAGTTAGATGTACAGAAATAAATCGATAAATATTATCTTGAATCAATCCACGACCCAGTGTATACGTATCTCAGTATTGATCACAACTCAAACTATATATATTTTGGAATCAACCTCAACCCTGTATAGCTAACTCCAACATTCACATATAGAGTGTCTATGGTTGTTCCGAAATATATATAGATGTGTCGACATGATAGGTCGAAACATTGTATACGTGTCTATGGTATCTCAAGATTACATAATATATAATACAAGTTGATTAAGTTATGGTTGGAATAGATTTGTTACCAATTTTCACGTAGCTAAAATGAGAAAAATTATCCAATCTTGTTTTACCCATAACTTCTTCATTTTAAATCCGTTTTGAGTGAATCAAATTGCTATGGTTTCATATTGAACTCTATTTTATGAATCTAAACAAAAAAAGTATAGGTTTCTAGTCGGAAAAATAAGTTACAAGTCGTTTTTGTAAAGGTAGTCATTTCAGTCGAATGAACGACGTCTAGATGACCATTTTAGAAAACATACTTCCACTTTGAGTTTAACCATAATTTTTGGATATAGTTTCATGTTCATAATAAAAATCATTTTCTCAGAATAACAACTTTTAAATCAAAGTTTATCATAGTTTTTAATTAACTAACCCAAAACAGCCCGCGGTGTTACTACGACGGCGTAAATCCGGTTTTACGGTGTTTTTCGTGTTTCCAGGTTTTAAATCATTAAGTTAGCATATCATATAGATATAGAACATGTGTTTAGTTGATTTTAAAAGTCAAGTTAGAAGGATTAACTTTTGTTTGCGAACAAGTTTAGAATTAACTAAACTATGTTCTAGTGATTACAAGTTTAAACCTTCGAATAAGATAGCTTTATATGTATGAATCGAATGATGTTATGAACATCATTACTACCTTAAGTTCCTTGGATGAACCTACTGGAAAAGAGAAAAATGGATCTAGCTTCAATGGATCCTTGGATGGCTCAAAGTTCTTGAAGCAAAATCATGACACGAAAACAAGTTCAAGTAAGATCATCACTTGAAATAAGATTGTTATAGTTATAGAAATTAAACCAAAGTTTGAATATGATTATTACCTTGTATTAGAATGATAACCTACTGTAAGAAACAAAGATTTCTTGAGGTTGGATGATCACCTTACAAGATTGGAAGTGAGCTAGCAATCTTGAAAGTATTCTTGATTTTATGAAACTAGAACTTTTGGAATTTATGAAGAACACTTAGAACTTGAAGATAGAACTTGAGAGAGTTCAATTAGATGAAGAAAATTGAAGAATGAAAGTGTTTGTAGGTGTTTTTGGTCGTTGGTGTATGGATTAGATATAAAGGATATGTAATTTTGTTTTCATGTAAATAAGTCATGAATGATTACTCATATTTTTGTAATCTTATGAGATATTTCATGCTAGTTGCCAAATGATGGTTCCCACATGTGTTAGGTGACTCACAAGGGCTGCTAAGAGCTGATCATTGGAGTGTATATACCAATAGTACATACATCTAAAAGCTGTGTATTGTACGAGTACGAATACGGGTGCATACGAGTAGAATTGTTGATGAAACTGAACGAGGATGTAATTGTAAGCATTTTTGTTAAGTAGAAGTATTTTGATAAGTGTCTTGAAGTCTTTCAAAAGTGTATGAATACATATTAAAACACTACATGTATATACATTTTAACTGAGTCGTTAAGTCATCGTTAGTCGTTACATGTAAATGTTGTTTTGAAACCTTTAGGTTAACGATCTTGTTAAATGTTGTTAACCCAATGTTTATAATATCAAATGAGATTTTAAATTATTATATTATCATGATATTATCATGTATGAATATCTCTTAATATGATATATATACATTAAATGTCTTTACAACGATAATCGTTACATATATGTCTCGTTTAAAAATCATTAAGTTAGTAGTCTTGTTTTTACATATGTAGTTCATTGTTAATATACTTTATGATATGTTTTCTTATCATAGTATCATGTTAACTATATATATATATATCCATATATATGTCATCATATAGTTTTTACAAGTTTTAACGTTCGTGAATCACCGATCAACTTGGGTGGTCAATTGTCTATATGAAACATATTTCAATTAATCAAGTCTTAACAAATTTGATTGCTTAACATGTTGGAAACATTTAATCATGTAAATATCAATCTCAATTAATATATATATAAACATGGAAAAGTTCGGGTCACTACACATGTATTCTCAGTCCCAAAAATATAAAGGGTAAAAAGGTAAATGAAACTCACCATACTGTATTTCATAGTAAAAATACATATAACGTCATTGAACAAGTGCAAGGTTGGCCTCGGATTCACGAACCTAAATTAATTATATATATTTATGTGTTGGTCAATATTTGTCTAACAAATTAGGTCAAGTCATAGTGTACCACAATCCTAATGCTCGAGACTAATATGCAAAAGTCAACAAAAGTAAATTTGACTCAAAATAATTTCCAAAAATCTATACATGATTAATATATAGTTTAAATATCGTCGTTTTATATTTTTAAAAGATTTATTAGAGTAAATAATATAATTTATTTATTAATAAATAAAATTTTATATTATATTTATATAATAAAATATACTTTTATATATATTAAGTAATAAAATTTATAGGGTTCATTTAATATTATAAAGATAATATGATAGGTATTATTAACGTAAGTTATTACACGTAGTAAAATATGTTTGTATCAAATACTTATTTGATAAAATAATATCTATAATGATAGTAAGTAAAAGTTGTATTATTTTGTAATAATAATTATTATTATAAAAATATCAATATTTAGAATTACTAAGATGACATTATGATAAAACGATAATTCTAATTATGATAACTTTAATATTTACGATAATTTTTAATATTATCTTTAAAATAATAATTCTATTTAAAATAATAATAATAATAATAATGATATTTTATAGTAACAATTTTTTTTGTTAAAATGATAGTTTTAATACTAACGATAATTTTAATAATAAAAGTAATGATAAAAATAATAAGAACGATAATTTTATCTAAATCAATATCTTATAATATTTTAATTTCATCATGATACTCTTACCCATTATTTCCTAATCGTTTCGTTTAATAGCTTTTAATCGTCTTTTATATCGTGTTAGTAATAATGATAATAATAGTAATCAAAATAATTAGGTGTTACAAATATTTGTTTTAATTACACTAATATTAATAATGATAGTTACTATAACATTATTAACGATAATACTAATAATTATCTTAATGATAATATAGTAATAATAATAATAACAATAACAATAACTATTTTTAAATAATGATATATATATTAATAATGATAATAATAATAAAAATACCAATAATAATAATAATAATAATAATAATAATAATAATAATAATAATAATAATAATAATAATAATAATAATAATAATAATAATAATAATAATAATAGGATAATAATAATAATACTAATTATAACTTTAACGATAATAACGATAGTAATAATAAAAAAAAACATTTTTTAATGATAAATCCTTTTATTGATAAAGAAAATAATAATAATAATAATAAGATAAAACTAGAACGACGATAATAACGACGATAATAATAATCATTTTTAATAATAATACAAAAATTCGATGGACTATAACTTCAAATCCGTTCATCGAAATCATTCGATATCTAAATGAAAAGTTCTTAATTTTTCACTAGCTTTCCAACGACATGCATATCTTATACCTTATCTCAGTCGCATATATAACTAATTCGGGATTCAACATAACCTAACTAAAGGCAATATCAAAAGTACAAACATGCATAATCCTATATACTCGAGCACTAGTCAGGGATACACTATTAGTATGTAAAAGTTAAATTATGAGTACTCACGTATCAATATTGAGATTCCATATTGCAGGAAAGGTACGTAGACGCAACGGAGATGATAAACACTATATTGACCTCACGAGCATACCCATGAACCATACCCAATCACCTCCATAGCTATAACCCATAATTTCCTTAATCCAATCCCACTCGAAAAACAATTTCGAAATCACTCGGACAGCACTCTGACGTAATATTTTATGTATACTAATAATATCTTGAAATAATACGGAGTAAATATATATATGTAAATCGATTGAGAGAGTTTAGAGTTTAGAGAAAAATATTTTCAAGTTTCTATGAAATAATGAAACTTATTGAATTCTATTTATAATAGATTTTTGAATTATTAAAGTGAATTATTAAAGTATGAATTATTAAAGTAAATTATTAAAGTATGAATTATTAAAGTAAATTATTAAAGTATGAATTATTAAAGTAAATTATTAAAGTATGAATTATTAAAGTATGAATTATTAAAGTGAATTATTAAAGTTAAAGTAAAGTAACAATAAAGTAAAGGTAAAGTTTAAGTATAGTAAAAGTATAAAACTATGTACGTATAATACGCGTATAAATATATATAATATTAATTTAAATCGTTATATATATTTAATAAAATAAAATATAAATATCATTATCTTTATCATACTGGTTAAGTAATGAGTTGTCAAAAGTGGTTCTAGATATCTATAAAAGTTATATACGTTTTAATAATAAAGTTCTTTTTAAACTGAAAACGTTTTTGTACGTTTGAAACTAAATCAAATAAATATAATAATTTTATTTTCCAAAACCAAATATATTTTTAAGAATCATTTTGTTTAAAGGTTAAAATAATGGAAATCGTTATATATCATAAAATGTTTTAGAAAAGTAGAATCATATATATTCATAATAGGTTTCAAGTTTTTAAATTACAGTTTGTTGGTGAAGCATGGGATAAAGTTCAAAGGTTAAATAAACGTATGAAATCATCTTAATGAAAAAATGTCGAGTTACTTAACTTGTCGATATCCAACATCTAAGTTATTTACACTTCACGTTCTTACTTATAATTCACTTTACCATTTTCCGAATGTTGTCAAAAAGAATAGATTTCTTAAATCACAGTGGACCTCATAACATAGACCCGTAATGATATCATAATGTATCTGATAAATCAATCATTTGATATTATCTTCTAATTCCATCGATAAACATATTGAATCAAATACGTTCATGTAAAGTATTATACGTTTAATACTTTATTAATATTCTCAAGTTATAATATATATATACATATATATACATATTTATTTATATATAACGGTTCGTGAATCGTCGGAATTTGGTCGAGGTTATAATGAATGTATGAACACAATTTAAAATTCTTGAAATTTAACTTAACAAACTTTGCTTATCGTGTCGGAATAATATAAAGATAAAGTTTAAATTTGGTTGGAAATTTCCGGGTTGTCACAGTACCTACCCGTTAAAGAAATTTCGTCCCGAAATTTGAGTGGAAAGGTCGTGAATGATAATAAGTATGTTTTCATGATGCATACAGGCTGAAAATTAGAGTTTTATCATCAGCGAATAATTTGGATAAACAATCCATTTATATGAAGAGTACGAATGAAGCTAACATAGAAGAGTGAAATGAGTAAGTGTAGATTCATCTTATCATTTGACGTAGATATGATTGATTTCCAGATTTCAAGGGATTTGAAGAAAATCTTTGTAATAAGATTTGATTCTCCGGTAACAAAAGGAATTAGGATCCGCTTTAAATGCGATCGTCCATTTTAATTGTTCTGTCGGAGATTTTATTATAAATTCACCTCCTTCGTTTTCTTACAACTCACACCTTCTATTGATGCATTTTATGCAAGTCCCTGGACATCTACCCACGTCCATTGCAGGTACAACAGTTTACAGGCCACCATGATCGTTCGTTATTATCCTATCCGTGTTTGTATGTGGTTACAGCAACTGCAGGAACGAGATTTAGATGTTTGACTATGTTAGAATTAGTCAGACATCCGAGTGAAGCCTCACTCGTACGGCTGACAGGCTCATACGCACGGTTGATGCTGAGCTAAGTCACAATTACAACCAAAATGAGAAGACACGAGTGAGTGATCACCCGTACGGCTGATGAAGCCAACTCGTATGTGTGATGGATGAATCGTACGGTGAGTTAACAGTAGGGGTATATAAAATCTTATGTTCTTCATTTTAGGTTAAGACTCTCATTTGTTACACACACTCAGATATGGTGAGCTCCTCCGATTCTCTCTCAACCCAAATCACCCAGGTAGTGAATAATAGCTCTAGGTGTTGATCTAATCACACTTGATTTAGTTGTGGTATGACTAAATTAATCCCAAAAAGCTTAACCTATTCACTAGAGGGTTTGATTCACTTATTCCGTCATTGTGTGAGTTAAATCTGTTGATTTCTAAGTTCCTAGTCATGTTTCATCACCTTCTATTCTTTCCCCCTCAACTCATATTTTAAAGTATTCATCAATATGCTCCATCCAGTTCTGATTCTCGATATACTTATAACTTTCATATCGGTCATTCTTCTTTTTCATCTACCGCCGGAAGAATCTATTTACTTCTACTATACTCTTGGGTTTATAGTGTTTCTAGTTCTCCCGTGTCTTTATATTGCTATATGCATCGATATATATGATTTATAATTTTTTTGGTTTGTCGTTGTGTTTTATATCTTCCCTTATATTTCAAAGTCTCTATTTCTATCTTCTATAATCATTGGCTTCCATAGTTAATGCTCTCTTTTATTTGCTGCAATTTATACCCCAATTTCTATTTCGGAGTTTTGTCCTTTCGTTTCTTCTTCTTGCGATTAAGCACCGCTTGTAATGGTCCAGAATTCACAGATATGAATTTCGGAATGAACATTGTTAATGTTCTAGGAAGGAAATTGTGATGGCACGATCTAAACTTGTCAAATTACTAGAATACCTTGGAAAAGGCCGAATCATCAAGAAATATTTTCTTGATATTTTAGAGGTTAAATAGAATAAAAGAGTCGTATAACATGGCACATGATGATGTTATGATCTGTGAATCATCACGTTCCATTTAGAAACTCAGCATGAATTACTGTAATATAATCACGTTCATCAAGTGTCATTATATTATACTAACTCATGCTTCAGTTTCCAACACTACTTCAAAAACATTCATATTTTAAACTCAAAGGTTTACAGAGTATAGGAACTAAACAGTTTCCTTTTTGATGTAATACAGATAGCGCAAAGAGATAAATGATTCCAGATAAGAATAGTTATGGAAATATCTTCAGAAATATGGAGGATATTTATAATGAAAGATACGATGATATCTTAAAATTTCTAATATCAGAGAATGATGAAGAATATTGTCTGTAAGGGTTTAGTATCAGGAGCAAGGTATTTGTTAATGACTTCAGCAGACACTGAATCATTTGGATTCTTTGAAGGCAGGTTCAGTCTTTGTGATTTGTCCACAGCCTCCTTCATACTTTGCTCAATCCGTTTTCCAGTTCCAAAACTTCTCTATTTCTGAGCTTTGTTAATACACTAATATTTATCATCAAACTTTTTACTGCTAAGGTCGTTTACAGTTTTTGTTGCTTCATCAGCATTTCGAGAACTAGTTCGCAGTTCAGAGTGTTTTTCAGAAACTTCACATTCGAAGTATGTAAGCCTTGGAAATTGACGTTATGTATAACTGTTGGCGTCAACATGCTGTGAGATTTCAAAATACTGATTGCTAATTCCCAATGATTCGTATGGCAATTCTCGTTACAAGAGGCAGATGAGTAAATGATGAGGTTTCAATAAATATAAAGATTCTTCGGAATGCCCAAGATCAGTGAAGTTGTTGGTAAGTTTATTGCCAATGTGGTGGAATATGAAAGGTTCTCCGGTAACAAAAGGGTAATCACATATATCAAAATTATGATAAGGCTACTCCGAATGAAAAAATCGAAGTTGTCTTGCTGGAGCTGTGATATAATTTGCTACTTTGCAAAGGAATTGCAAGGTTATTTTTGCTAATAAATGCCAAAAGATCTGACACAGATATGTGTTGAATTATGACTTTGGTTTCGAGAGCTTTTTAAGTACATAACTGTGGGTAATATGTGGTTGGATCATCATCTCGATTGCTCATTATTTGAAGTGTCTTCAGAGATTTTCGAAGGGTTTGAACACAGATTGTAATCGTTTGTATACATTTGATGTTCTAACACACTTTTGAAGTCAAAGTATAGCTTTGAAAGATGTAGGAATCTAAAAGTGATGGTACCGGTTATATCTCGAATTGAATTCTGAGATTTTAAAAGCAGAATATGTAATTGGGTTTGAATGAGTATGATTGTTTTGATTTCTATGAAAGAATGTATATTATTGTGAAAGTAGGAAGTATAATTGATAATTTGCTTAATCTGATTCGAAGAATGTAACATATTATTTGTGAATTTATATATATCTCTCGGGTATTACCTACCCGTTAAAAAATTTTTCACAATTAATATTTTGTACATAAGAATTTTATTACAGTCTTTATGAAAATATATATGTATATATTCTCCTCAGATGTAACATAGATTTTAATGAGTTAATACTAAATTAAACTCATTCGATTTACGGTTGGAACTAGAATTGAATAATTCCTTGAAGGCTTTAGAGGTTACATAAGTATTTCTTCAATAATATTGAAATTATGAATCAATACTTCGTTATTTGTTGAGATGTGATGTTGGTTTTCGTTAAATTCTTGTGAACTTCGCAAAGTACGAATGATGTTATCTGAAAAGTTTCGGTTACGTCAATGATGAAGTGTAAAATCAAATATATACTTGATTTATTAGGAATTGGAATTTGTTGAATTGGGACAGAGATTGTAGTTAACGATGGTTAAGTCGCGGGCGAGAGACGTACATTATTGCATATTTGTAATATGAATTAACCGAGTAGTTAAGATTCACACACAATAGCTTAGCACGGAAATATTTATTTTTTATTTCAAAATATATATATATATATATATATATATATATATATATATATATATATATATATATATATATATATAAAATATATATATAATTTCTTCAGAGGGAATGAGTTAATTCTTCATAACTTGTTGATACAATATACACGTTATTGATTCGTAATGATGTCCACAGTGATTCTTGAACTGACGGAGTTTGTGATGTTATAGGTGTTGTTGATTCTGATGTTGACTGTACTGACGATGCTGGTGACGTTGACGGTACTGTTGATGCTGTTGGTAAAACAAGTTTAACTTGTTAATCACACACCATTTTTATCAGGGTTTCTACTCTTCCTTCTATCATTTTGGTTCGCTTAACTGATTTATGGTTAGGGCTAGATTAGATAATCTCTAAGACTTTAGAGATTATATAATCGCCGCGGAATGTTTCTCCAATGAAGTTATGAATTAATACTTCGTCAGTTATTGTTGTTGGTACTCCTTGGTATCTATGGTGCGTATGACGTTGATGCTCGTGGGATAGATTGTGAAGTTGAGGTTTACAACGCGGTTGTGGTTGGAGGTGGTAATGGTACTGTTGGCGTTGATGATGGTGGTACTGGTTATGCTGCTGGTGCTGCTGCTGGTGTTTGTAATCTCTGCACCATGTTCTCCAAAGCCACTACCCGAGCGCGAAGTTCGTTGACTTCTTCTATTATTCCAGGATGATTGTCGGTCGGAACGAGCGGATAAATAAAATCTAGAATTTGATGTAGTATATAATCGTGACGAGATACCCTGGAAATGAGAGAGAAGATGGTGTCTCGAACAAGTTCGCCGGTAAGTGCTTCAGGTTCTTCGCCAAGAGGGCAATGTGGTGGATGGATAGGATCGCCTTCTTCCTGTTTCCATTGATTGAGGAGGCTACGAACCCATCCCCAATTCATCCAGAATAGGTGATGTCTGATTGGTTGATCCATTCCGGTCACACTGCTTTTGGAGCTTGAGTGAGATTCCATTTCGGAATCCGAGTGACTTGAACTGATGACAAATTCCATTTTGTACGATTGGATAAAGGATTTTCGATATAAAAATGATTTTTCGGCTATCGGGTGGTATTCTATTTACATAGGATATCTATATATAGAGATCAAAAGATTTCATAGATTACGGAGGAATTTGCGGGATATGTCAGGCAAAGTTTAAAGTAACAGATACGATAAGATATGATTTAGCAGATACGCTAAGATATGAATTTTGTCTATACACTACTCATGCAATTAATGTAGCAAGACGTGTCTAGACTAATAATGATAAGCAGGTAATTTCCTATGGATGATAAGCAGATGATTTCCGACTAGAAATGATAAGCAAAACTTTTGACATGCAGACACGGTCGAAGTCCAGACTCACTAATGCATCCTAACGACTTATCAGTTAGACACACTAATGCAGACCTGGTTCGCTAAGACCACCGCTCTGATACCAACTGAAAGGACCCGTTCATATACATTATAAACGATTCACAATAGTTGATTACATTGCGAGGTATTTGACCTCTATATGATACATTTTACAAACATTGCATTCGTTTTTAAAAGACAACCTTTCTTTACATCAAAAATTGACAGGCATGCATACCATTTCATAATATCCACTATCCAACTATAAATTGATTTAATAATAATCTTTGATGAACTCAATGACTCGAATGCAACGTTCTTCGAAATATGCTATGAAAAACTCCAAGTAATATCTTTAAAATGAGCAAATGCACAGCGGAAGATTTCTTTAACACCTGAGAATAAACATGCTTTAAAGTGTCAACCAAAAGGTTGGTGAGTTCATTAGTTTATCATAATCATTTATTTCCATCATTTTAATAGACCACAAGAATTTCATTTCCAGTTCTCATAAATATACGTCCCATGCATAGAGACAAAAAATAATCATTCATATGGTGAACACCTGGTAACCGACATTAACTAGATATATATAAGAATATCCCCTATCATTCCGGGATCCTCCTTCGGACATGATATAATTTCGAAGTACTAAAGCATCCGGTACTTTGGATGGGGTTTGTTAGGCCCAATAGATCTATCTTTAGGATTCGCGTCAATTAGGGTGTCTGTTCCCTAATTCTTAGATTACCAGACTTTAATAAAAAGGGGCATATTCGATTTCGATAATTCAACCATAGAATGTAGTTTCAATTACTTGTGTCTATTTTGTCAAACATTTATAAAAGCACATGTATTCTCAGTCCCAAAAATATAAAGGGTAAAAAGGTAAATGAAACTCACCATACTGTATTTCATAGTAAAAATACATATAACGTCATTGAACAAGTGCAAGGTTGGCCTCGGATTCACGAACCTAAATTAATTATATATATTTATGTGTTGGTCAATATTTGTCTAACAAATTTGGTCAAGTCATAGTGTACCACAATCCTAATGCTCGAGACTAATATGCAAAAGTCAACAAAAGTAAATTTGACTCAAAATAATTTCCAAAAATCTATACATGATTAATATATAGTTTAAATATCGTCGTTTTATATTTTTAAAAGATTTATTAGAGTAAATAATATAATTTATTTATTAGTAAATAAAATTTTATATTATATTTATATAATAAAATATACTTTTATATATATTAAGTAATAAAATTTATAGGGTTCATTTAATATTATAAAGATAATATGATAGGTATTATTAACGTAAGTTATTACACGTAGTAAAATATGTTTGTATCAAATACTTATTTGATAAAATAATATCTATAATGATAGTAAGTAAAAGTTGTATTATTTTGTAATAATAATTATTATTATAAAAATATCAATATTTAGAATTACTAAGATGACATTATGATAAAACGATAATTCTAATTATGATAACTTTAATATTTACGATAATTTTTAATATTATCTTTAAAATAATAATTCTAATTAAAATAATAATAATAATAATAATAATGATATTTTATAGTAACAATTTTTTTTGTTAAAATGATAGTTTTAATACTAACGATAATTTTAATAATAATAGTAATGATAAAAATAATAAGAACGATAATTTTATCTAAATCAATATCTTATAATATTTTAATTTCATCATGATACTCTTACCCATTATTTCCTAATCGTTTCGTTTAATAGCTTTTAATCGTCTTTTATATCGTGTTGGTAATAATGATAATAATAGTAATCAAAATAATTAGGTGTTACAAATATTTGTTTTAATTACACTAATATTAATAATGATAGTTACTATAACATTATTAACGATAATACTAATAATTATCTTAATGATAATATAGTAATAATAATAATAACAATAACAATAACTATTTTTAAATAATGATATATATATTAATAATGATAATAATAATAATACCAATAATAATAATAATAATAATAATAATAATAATAATAATAATAATAATAATAATAATAATAATAATAATTGGATAATAATAATAATACTAATTATAACTTTAACGATAATAACGATAGTAATAATAAAAAAACATTTTTTAATGATAAATCCTTTTATTGATAAAGAAAATAATAATAATAATAATAATAAGATAAAACTAGAACGACGATAATAACGACGATAATAATAATCATTTTTAATAATAATACAAAAATTCGATGGACTATAACTTCAAATCCGTTCATCGAAATCATTCGATATCTAAATGAAAAGTTCTTAATTTTTCACTAGCTTTCCAACGACATGCATATCTTATACCTTATCTCAGTCGCATATATAACTAATTCGGGATTCAACATAACCTAACTAAAGGCAATATCAAAAGTACAAACATGCATAATCCTATATACTCGAGCACTAGTCAGGGATACACTATTAGTATGTAAAAGTTAAATTATGAGTACTCACGTATCAATATTGAGATTCAATATTGCAGGAAAGGTACGTAGACGCAACGGAGATGATAAACACTATATTGACCTCACGAGCATACCCATGAACCATACCTAATCACCTCCATAGCTATAACCCATAATTTCCTTAATCCAATCCCACTCGAAAAACAATTTTGAAATCACTCGGACAGCACTCTGACGTAATATTTTATGTATACTAATAATATCTTGAAATAATACGGAGTAAATATATATATGTAAATCGATTGAGAGAGTTTAGAGTTTAGAGAAAAATATTTTCAAGTTTCTATGAAATAATGAAACCTATTGAATTCTATTTATAATAGATTTTTGAATTATTAAAGTGAATTATTAAAGTATGAATTATTAAAGTATGAATTATTAAAGTAAATTATTAAAGTATGAATTATTAAAGTGAATTATTAAAGTATGAATTATTAAAGTATGAATTATTAAAGTGAATTATTAAAGTTAAAGTAAAGTAACAATAAAGTAAAGTTAAAGTTTAAGTATAGTAAAAGTATAAAACTATGTACGTATAATACGCGTATAAATATATATAATATTAATTTAAATCGTTATATATATTTAATAAAATAAAATATAAATATCATTATCTTTATCATACTGGTTAAGTAATGAGTTGTCAAAAGTGGTTCTAGATATCTATAAAAGTTATATACGTTTTAATAATAAAGTTCTTTTTAAACTGAAAACGTTTTTGTACGTTTGAAACTAAATCAAATAAATATAATAATTTTGTTTTCCAAAACCAAATATATTTTTAAGAATCATTTTGTTTAAAGGTTAAAATAATGGAAATCGTTATATATCATAAAATGTTTTAGAAAAGTAGAATCATATATATTCATAATAGGTTTCAAGTTTTTAAATTACAGTTTGTTGGTGAAGCATGGGATAAAGTTCAAAGGTTAAATAAACGTATGAAATCATCTTAATGAAAAAATGTCGAGTTACTTAACTTGTCGATATCCAACATCTAAGTTATTTACACTTCACGTTCTTACTTATAATTCACTTTACCATTTTTCGAATGTTGTCAAAAAGAATAGATTTCTTAAATCACAGTGGACCTCATAACATAGACCCGTAATGATATCATAATGTATCTGATAAATCAATCATTTGATATTATCTTCTAATTCCATCGATAAACATATTGAAACAAATACGTTCATGTAAAGTATTATACGTTTAATACTTTATTAATATTCTCAAGTTATAATATATATATACATATATATATATATTTATTTATATATAACGGTTCGTGAATCGTCGGAATTTGGTCGAGGTTATAATGAATGTATGAACACAATTTAAAATTCTTGAAATTTAACTTAACAAACTTTGCTTATCGTGTCGGAATAATATAAAGATAAAGTTTAAATTTGGTTGGAAATTTCCGGGTTGTCACAGGGAAGGCAAATATGGTAGCCGACGCCTTGAGTAGAAAGGACAGGGAACCTATTCGAGTAAAAGCTATGAATATAATTATTCATACTAACCTTACTACTTGAATAAAGGAGGCGCAACAAGGAGTTTTGAAAGAAGGGAATTGAAGAATGAAATACCCAAAGGATTGGAGAAACATCTTAATATTCGGGAAGATGGAACCCGGTATATGGCTGAAAGAATTTGGGTACCAAAGTTTGGAGATGCGAGAGAAATGGTACTTAGGGAAGCATATAAAACTAGATATTCAATACATCCCGGAGCGGAAAAAATGTACCAAGATCTCAAGAAACATTTTTGGTGGCCGGGTATGAAAGCCAATGTTGCCACATACGTAGGGAATGTTTGACTTGTTCTAAAGTCAAAGCTGAACATCAGAAACCATCAGGTCTACTTCAACAACCCGAAATCTCGGAATGAAAGTGGAAAAACATTACCATGGATTTCATTACTAAATTGCCAAGGACTGCAAGTGGTTATGATAAAATTTGGGTAATAGTCGATCGTCTTACCAAATCAGCACACTTCCTACCAATGAGAGAAGATGACAAAATGGAGAAGTTAGCACGACTGTACTTGAAGGAAGTCGTCTTCAGACATGGAATACCAATCTCTACTATCTCTTATAGGGATGGCATATTTGTTTCAAGGTTTTAGCAAACGCTACGGCAAGCATTGGGGACTCGTCTAGACATGAGTATTGCCTATCATCCACAAAATGATGGGCAAAGTGAAAGAATGATACAGATACTTGAAGACATACTACGAGCATGTGTTATTGATTTTGGAAATGGTTGGGATCGATATCTACCGTTAGCAGAGTTTTCCTACAACAACAGCTACCACTCGAGTATTGATGCGGCACCGTTCGAGGCACTTTACGATAGAAAGTGCAGGTCTCCGATTTGTTGGAGAAAGGTGAGGGATAAATAAATTACGAGTCCAGAAATTATCCAAGAAACTATCGAAAAAATCATTCAAATTCAACAACGGTTGAAAACTGCCCAGAATCGGCAAAAGAGCTACGCTGACATTAGAAGAAAAGATTTAGAATTTGAAATTGGTGACATGGTCATGCTTAAGGTATCACCTTGGAAAGGCGTTGTTCGATTTGGTAAACGGGGAAAACTAAACCCGAGATACATTGGGCCATTTAAGATTATTGATCGTGTCGGACCGGTAGCTTATCGACTTGAATTACCGTAACAATTAGCCGGAATACATAATACCTTTCACGTCTCGAATCTGAGGAAATGCTTAGCTAAAGAAGATCTCACTATTCCTTTAGACAAAATTAAGATCAACAAAAAACTACAATTCGTTGAAGAACCCGTCAAGGTAATGGATCGTGAGGTTAAAGGACTTAAACAAAACAAGATACCAATCGTTAAAGTTCCATGGAATGCTCGTAGAGGACCCGAGTTCACCTGGGAGCGTGAAGATCAGATGAAATAGAAATACCCGCACTTATTTGTAACACCCCGTTTTCCCCGTGTATGATATATAGGTGTATCGTGTATGTACGAATAGTGTATGAAGGATTTGAGACATGTTCGTGTGTTAAAGTTCATGTATGCGAGAAATGATCAGACCATGTTTTGGGTCACGGCGCGACAGAAGGAGCCGCGGCGCGGAGTTTAACTAGTTTCAAGATTAGATGGCTTGTAAAACAAACCCCAGACCTAGTGTATTGCCGCGGCGCGAGAAAAGGAGGCCGCGCGCGGCGATGCTGCTGAGCTGGTTCCGGATTTCGCAATTTAAAAGGGGATATGAGGGCATTTTGATCATTTCGCGTGTGTGCCAGATTGGGATCTTAAATCCCATCCACTCATTTCATTTCTCTTATTTTTTTTCCCTTTTCTTTCTCATTTTCCTCTCAAAACTTCAAACCCCAATTGATTCAAAGGGATTTTTGGAAAGGATAAAGCGGGTTTTGATCGAAAGCGTAAGAGGCAACTTTGTTCTCCTCATTCTTAGCTACAAGGTGATACTAGCGGTAAGCTCTAACTCTGAAATTCATTTTTGTGTTCATCATTCAAATTTAGGGCTTTTGATTGTATGTTCATAAATGAAACCCCCATTTGTTGTTAATTGAAGATTAACACCAGGATTCGGGTTTATTGTTGATGTTGGCGGGTTTGGGTTGATGAGTAAGTGTAAGCTTGTAAGACTTGCAAATGGGTGTAATCACTAGTATTTAGTGATTATTGAGGTGTTGGAAGGCTTTAGGGTTCATGTGGATGACTAATTTTGAATAGAGTCAAAATTAGGGTTTTATGATGTTTATGATCGATTGTCATTTTAGTTGAGTTTATAAACTTAAAATGAGTTAAGTTGAAGTATAAACTTGTGTTGGTGGTGTTTTGGTGTCAAAACTTGTTAATGATGAGATGTTGACTTCTTATGGGTCAAATTAGGGTTTATGGGTGATTTTGAGAATGATAAGTGTTTAACACTTATGTTTGGGTTTAATTGGAATATTAGGACCATTGTCACTAGTGTTAGTGATTATTGGTTAGTTTAGGCGCAGTTTGTGCTTGGAAGTGCATTTGAGTCGAAATTGCACTAGTTGTCGATTTGGGTTGATTTGTAAATCCACCCTAATTGTGTTACTTGTTATGTGATGAATGGAATAGGTACTTTCCATTGGCGATTAAGGATTTTGGTTTGGCTTCCACCAAGACTTCAAGGTGAGTGTTAATATCTCATGTGCATATATATATGTGTAGGATGGGTGCGGGTCGGGTGAAGTGATTCTCGGCTATAGAGCTCACTTCACATATAGGTAGATTTGATGGACTTGTGTATAGGTCCAATTGACACGGTTGTGCATTTTGGTTGACCACCTTTGGCGAGGTGCACACTTTGTGTGTACGATATCACATGTGCTTGTGATGTGGATTATATAACCCCAATGGCGAAGGGTTGATATTGAGTTGCAATTTGGGTAACCCCGATGATGTGGATTTGTATAATCCCGATGGCGTGGGTTTGATGTGAGAAGTGAGTCACGTGTGGATGCGGATTCACGATGACGCGTGTTGTTTCGGTCATCTTATTGAGGTAGTGATCTCGTGTGGTTGCGGATTACTAAGGCTCGTGTAGTTCGGCCAACCTCGATGTTGTTGTGATATTGAAGATAGTAGTCTCGTGTAGATGCGGATTTACTAAGGCTCGTGTAGTTCGGCCAATCTTCATTTGGTATTTGGGTTAAAGGGTTAACCTTGGGCGGTTTACGTTTTTGTTATGTATGTATATTGTTGCATTGTTGTGTTGTAGCTAACCCTTCGGGTGTAGCTTATTTGCGTGGAACTTACCGTTGTGGTGTACTTATGTTGTTGATATATTAGTTTGTTGTATAGCGATCGTACGGTATGCTTAGTTTAGCTTGCCTTTATGCTTGGATGCTCCGGTATGTGCTATTTGATTATTATTGTGTGGCGTGTCCATTTTGTGTATATATATGTATGTAGTATATTCTCACTCACTAAGCGTTAGTTTACCCTCTCGTTGTTTCATTTTTATATATTTGCATGGAGGCGGTGGCACGGGTAAGCGTGGGAACTAGTGGACTCGCGTAGGTTGCTTTAGAAGATGTGCTTTTGTATTGATTAGGATCACTGTTGCAAAACACCCCGTCTCGAGCCGTCTCGATGCCCGTTGTGATGTTTTGGTGACTAGCCCATCCCGTCTCGAATAAAACCGTCTAATATGACAGTCAACGGTCAAAATTCGGGTCAAAGTTGAAAAAAAATCATGTCAAAGTCTCTCAAAATTCAGAAAAGCCAGAAAGTTGATAAAATCGATCAAATTTGTCGTATTTTAGTTTGAATTTTCATTATTATATTAATGGTGATAGCAATTATGAGTACAAATTAGTCAATTAAAGTTTTTGTCTTTAAAATATGTACACATATATACATCTATATACTTATATATTTAAAAGTCAACTTTGGTCAACGTCCATCTAGACTCCCGTCTCGACCCCGTCTCGACCTTTTTAGGACCCGACCGTCTCGACCCCATCTCACGTCTTTTGCAACCTTGATTAGGATTGGGTAGCGTATCCCTAATCACCATGCTCGGTTTTGTTAGAAATTAAAATAGCCGGGTCGTGTTTGCTCGTTCGGATATTTAAACTATGTATTAAATGTTTTAAAAGTTTATTGAACTTATTATTCGTGTTAATGATGTTTTTGGAAACATAATTGGGACCTAAATATTAATGTATTAAAGAAAAAAAATTACTGGCCGGTTTAAATACTGGTTGGGTTGTTTCAAGTGGTATCAGAGCATGGTCTAAGGGATTTAGGTGACTTGAGATAGGTGCCTAGACTTAGACTTTTGTGTGTGCTTATTTATTGCGGGACTTGTAGAAGTACGGGTCGGATGGGGATTTTGTTAGTGCCTTAGCTTGTAGGTGAACTAACTAGGATTGCGGCTTGTGTTGTGATGTAATTCTTGCGTGTGTTTTTATCGCGTAGAATTTTCATTGTGTTGGTTTATATCATCGAGCGAGGCGGTCGTTGTACTAACGAGTTGATACAGCATGTGTGCGTAATAAGGACTTGCAAACCTTATTATGGGTGAAAATCGTGTCTAAAAAGCGATATACGACGAGTGTTTAGCAAGGTGGGACGGTGTTGTGCGTGTGGTTTTATACGTTCGTAGACTAATCGTTTTGCAATCTTTAGAATGACGACGCGAAACGAGATCGAGACGAATGATGATGAGTTTAACGCTAGATTTGCGGCTGCCATTGCGGTGCAAATGGGTGCGTTTCGAGAAGAAATGGATATGAAGTATTCCGAATTTCGGAGTAGTAGTGAAATGGAGCGTTGTCATAAGAGCTTCATGAGGACTAAACCCCCGATATATGACGGGAAACCAGATCCTTTGGTAAGCACAACATGGATCTCGGATGTCAAAGGGTGTTTTCGTACTATTGATTGCCCTCCCGATAAGATGACAAGACTCGCTACTAGCTTGTTGCGGGGTAGGGCGAAGGATTGGTTGGATAGTAAGATTGATCTTGTCGGTGGAGAACCGTTTATGGGGTTATCGTGGGATGAATTTAAGGAGGAATTCTTCGAGGAGTTCTGGACTTCAGCCGATTTATCGGAATTACGTAATGAGTTGCGAAATTTGCAACAGGGTTTTTTGGATTTGAATACTCTCAAGACGACCTTTATGGCGAAGGCTCGTTTTTGCCCGGAGTATATAGGGAATGATCGTTTGTTGATGGAAGATTTCTATCGAACCCTGAATGATGAGTAGGGGTCAAGCGAAGGCGTTTGCGGAGTTATTCACGGTGGCTAGGGGTTTCGAATGGTATTCGCGATAAAAGATTGGTGAACCTTCAAGTAAGAGAAGGGTTGTTTCGTATGGTGCTCCAAGTAAGAGAACTAGGGGTGCAGGTGTGAGCACGGGTGGTACACGGACGACTATATCGGATTCTAGTGCGTCTAGATATTACAATTGTGGCGTGAGGGGTCACAAGTCTTGGGAATGTTCGGTGCCAAAGGGTGATGGCACGGTGTGCTTCAATTGCCAAGAAGAAGGACATCGTAAGTCAGAGTGTCCCGAGTTAGCGGGGACGGGTGTGGCGAGAAGACGTGAAGGTAGTTTTCGTTTTAATAAATATTTCCTTGATTTATTTATTTATGTGCCGATGCGTTCGGGTTTGTTGAATGCATTGTGTTGTACATGTTATTGTTATGGATGACGTTCCTAATGGAATTACCCTACGGTGGCGTTTGGATTGACGGGTGAAGGGCGTAAGACTTGGTGCAACCAAGCATTCCTTAGTGTTGGGAAATGTTTCTACCAAGCCATGGGTATGGGCTTTGGTGTTCGGTTGTTAAGCGCGCGTTCGCTTTTGTGTTGGGGATGGTGAACCATGAGGTTCATCGGGCGGATGGAACCTTAGAGATCGGGTGTTTGATCTCGATGTGTGTTGGTAATGGAGTCTACGTGACGCGATGTTAGGTGATTCTTTCATACCTACTAGCGTAGTATTCGACTCCGATGATGTTGTGGTTACATCGTACTTAGGGTACCGGAGAGAAACCCTTAGGTACATGAGTGACCAGGTGGAAATGTGTCAAGTTAGAACAATTGAGAGGATTGCAAGATTAAAGTTTGTGTAATTTATGGTGAACTCTTCGTTCGAAGTGTTTAAGGATAGGTTAAAACCCATCGTGTGCTCAAGGTTGGAGCAAGGTACTATGATGTGTATGGTTATGGGATACTTTTATCTCGACGATGTGGTTATGGAACAGAGTTCTAAGTGGGGGAGCTTGAACTCTCGCACGAAGATGTTCTAGTGTATTGATATTGTACGATGCTCGTATGGATTCGGAGCTAGCGTTGAGACCTACGTTGGTCGATTGTGTTAAAAGTACGATTTTGAATAAATTGTACTTAGGGTTTGGATCTAACGTATCACTGAGGTGGTAATGTGGTGAATCTCGTTGAGAGATAATGGACGTGTTTGACGAGCAAGGTGAGATCCTTCGGTTAAGGGGTGTGTGTGACGGATTCTCTCTAGAGAATTATTGTTTTGTGCCTATGTGTGATATAGGTGGTTCTTGCTCGAGTGTGGTGGCATTGTGTACACGTATGTGTGATGCGTGTGCAAGGATTTCCAAGTGAGTGGAACGTTTCTAAGTATGAGTATATACTTGTTGTTTGGGGTAAATGGTTAGTGTAATCCGTTTGGATTCACTATGGTGTAGCAGTGCGCGATGTTACACTACTCGTTGTGATCGAGGCCAAAAGATCGTGTGTTTATGGTTTGTGTATTCCGTTAGGATTCACTATGGTGTAGCAGTGAGCGATGTTACACTACTCGTTGTATGAGGCCAAAAGAGCGTGTGTGATTGGTGGGTTATAGTCGTGACTCGGTCCGCTAACTTCATCATGGGAGTAGTGTTATATCGGTATGGTATAACGTTATCGGGAAATGCGAGTACCGATGGGGAATGGGAGTACCATTCCTGTGTTGGGATTTGGGAGGTGGATCACATGTGGATGCGGATTCACGATAACACGTGTAGTTCGGTTTACTTATTGTGGAAGTGAGTCTCATGTAGTTTGGATTCACAATGACACATGTGGATGCGGTCATTCTATTGGGATAGTGACTCTCGTGTAGTTCAGATTCACTAGGGCGGGTGTAGTTCGGCCAATCCCGATTGTTGTTGCGGTGGAGGTAGTGAGTCGAGTGTGGTGCGGATTCACTAAGGCGCGTGTAGTTTTGGCCAGCCTTCATGTTTTGGATGTGTGAACTATTGGTTGTTTTATATGCCAACGGTGGGGTCGTGAGGACCATGTTGTGTGATTAGTGATGCGATAGCCGTGTTTCGCTCACATGTTGTTACGGGTGTGACAATAGTCGATTTTGTACACCTTGCGATTAGCGTTGCCATAGCCGTTTGGGCACTATCGGTTTTAGCCGTTTGCTGATGATGTTGCGGTAGTTGCGTAATAGCCGTGTTTGCGCACTACAAGGGTTGTTATGTGGTAAGTGTTATCCGTAAGGATTCGCTTCTTTTCGGTCTTCATCGGTTAGATGGTTGACTTTATTTTGGTACGTGGTTGTTACTAGCAATGTACTTGGTATGGGTACGCTAGGAGTAGATATCTCGGTACTAGATTGGTTGAGTTTTTCCCGACGTGAGGGATTGAGCAAGTTTTAGTGCTTGAATTTGTGGATATTAATAAATCGCGGGTGACGATTTAGTGGTTAAAGGTGACTCCTTGAGAAGAATTGCCTAGAGGAGTTGGAAGAATACGTGGTGATTTCGCGTATTCTAGGTGATTGATATAGACTTCGGATGGTGTGTGTATTGCACGGCTCGGAATGTGTGCAAGTGTGGTTTTAGTTAGTGGATTAACCTTCGGGTTAATTAGTAAGGTGTAAGTTCAGATTGGTTAAGTGACTAGGATCACGAGGACGTGATCGAATCTAAGTGGGGGAGAGTTGTAACACCCTGTTTTCCCCGTGTATGATATATAGGTGTATCGTGTATGTACGACTAGTGTATGAAGGGTTTGAGACATGTTCGTGTGTTAAAGTTCATGTATGCGAGAAATGATCAGACCACGTTTTGGGTCGCGACGTGACAGAAGGAGCCGCGGCGCGGCATTTAACTAGTTTCAAGATCAGATGGCTTGTAAAACGAACCTCAGACCTAGTGTATTGTCGCGGCGCGAGAAAAGGAGGCCGCGGCGCGGCGATGCTGCTGAGCTGGTTTCGGATTTCGCAATTTAAAATGGGATATGAGGGCATTTTGGTCATTTCGCGTGTGTGCCAGATTGGGATCTTAAATCCCATCCACTCATTTCATTTCTCTTATTTCTTTTCCCTTTTCTTTCTCATTTTCCTCTCAAAGCTTCAAACCCCAATTGATTCAAAGGGATTTTTGGAAAGGAAGAAGCGGGTTTTGATCGAAAGCGTAAGAGGCAACTTTGTTCTCCTCGTTCTTAGCTACAAGGTGAAACTAGCGGTAAGCCCTAACTCCGAAATTCATTTTTGTGTTCATCATTCAAATTTAGGGCTTTTGATTTATGCTCATAAATGAAACCCCCATTAGTTGTTTATTGAAGATTAACACCAAGATTCGGGTTTATTGTTGATGTTGGCGGGTTTGGGTTAGTGAGCAAGTGTAAGCTTGTAAGACTTGCAAATGGGTGTAATCACTAGTATTTAGTGATTATTGAGGTGTTGGAAGCCTTTAGGGTTCATGTGGATGACTAATTTTGAATAGAGTCAAAATTAGGGTTTTATGATGTTTATGCCCGATTGTCATTTTAGTTGAGTTTATAAACTTAAAATGAGTTAAGTTGAAGTATAAACTTGTGTTGGTGGTGTTTTGGTGTCAAAACTTGTTAATGATGAGATGTTGACTTCTTATGGGTCAAATTAGGGTTTATGGGCGATTTTGAGAATGATAAGTGTTTAACACTTGTGTTTGGGTTTAATTGGCATATTTGGACCATTGTCACTAGTGTTAGTGATTATTGGTTAGTTTGGGCGCGGTTTGTGCTTGGAAGTGCATTTGGGTCGAAATTACACTAGTTGTCGATTTGGGTTGATTTGTAAATCCACCCTAATTGTGTTACTTGTTATGTGATGAATGGAATAGGTACTTTCCATTGGCGATTGCGGATTTTGGTTTGGCTTCCATCAAGACTTCAAGGTGAGTGTTAATATCCTATGTGCATATGTATGTGTAGGATGGGTGCGGGTAGGGTGAAGTGATTCTCGGCTATAGAGCTCACTTCACATATAGGTGGATTTGATGGACTTGTGTATAGGTCCAATTGGCACGGTTGTGCGTTTTGGTTGACCACCTTTGGCGAGGTGCACACTTTATGTGTACGATATCACATGTGCTTGTGATGTGGATAATATAACCCAATGGCGAAGGGTTGTTATTGAGTTGCGATTTGGGTAACCCCGATGATGTGGATTTGTATAATCCCGATGGCGTGGGTTTGATGTGAGAAGTGAGTCACGTGTGGATGCGGATTCACGATGACGCGTGTTGTTTCGGTCATCTTATTGAGGTAGTGATCTCGTGTGGTTGCGGATTACTAAGGCTCGTGTAGTTCGGCCAACCTCGATGTTGTTGTGATATTGAAGATAGTAGTCTCGTGTGGATGCGGATTTACTAAGGCTCGTGTAGTTCGGCCAATCTTCATTTGGTATTTGGGTTAAAGGGTTAATCTTGGGCTGTTTACGTTTTTGTTATGTATGTATATTGTTGCATTGTTGTGTTGTAGCTAACCCTCCGGGTGTAGCTTATTGGCGTGGTACTTACCGTTGTGGTGTACTTATGTTGTTGATATATTAGCTTGTTGTATAGCAGTCGTACGGTATGCTTAGTTTAGCTTGTCTTTATGCTTGGATGCTCCGGTATGTGCTATTTGATTATTATAGTGTGGCGTATCCATTTTATGTATATATATGTATGTAGTATATTCTCATTCACTAAGCGTTAGCTTACCCTCTCGTTGTTTACATTTTTATAGATTTGCATGGAGGCGGTGGTACGGGTAAGCGTAGGAACTAGTGGACTCGCGTAGGTTACTTTAGAAGATGTGCTTTTGTATTGATTAGGATTGGGTAGCGTATCCCCAATCACCATGCCCGATTTTGTTGGAAATTAAAATAGTCGGGCCGTGTTTGCCCGTTCGGATATTTAAACTATGTCTTAAATGTTTTAAAAGTTTATTGAACTTATTATTCGTGTTAATGATGTTTTTGGAAACATAATTGGGACCTAAATATTAATGTATTAAAGAAAAATTTTTACGGGCCGGTCTAAATACGGGTTGGGTTGTTTCATTATTTCCAGATGATGCGTCAACACCTCCATCTACTTAAAATTTCGGGACGAAATTTATTTAACGGGTAGGTACTGTAGTGACCCGAACTTTTCCATGATTATATATTATATGAGATTCATATTTATATGATTAAATGTTTCCAACATGTTAAGCAATCAAACTTGTTAAGACTTGATTAATTGAAACGAATTTTATGTAAATGTTTGATCACCCAGTTTGTCTGATGGTTCACGAACGTTATAACTTGTATATGACATGATAATATATATATATGGACATATATATATGTTTAACATGATGAAATGATAATTAAGTATCTCATTATGTATATTAACAATAAAGTATATACATAAAACAAGACTATTAACTTAAGGATTTCGAAACGATATTTATATGTAACGATTATCGTTGTAACGACGTCTTAATATATATATCGTATTAAGATATATTAATACACTATGTTATCATGATAATATAACAATTTAACACCCCATTAGATATAATAACAATGGATTAATTGCATTAAACGAGATCGTTGACTTAAAGGTTTCAAAACAACGCATGCATCATGTAACGACTAACGATGATTTAACGACTCGATTAAAAAAAAATATATATATATATATATATATATATATATATATATATATATATATATATATATATATATATATATATATATATATATATATATATATATATATATATATATATATAGTGTATTAAGATGTATTAATACACTTTTGAAAGACTTCAAGACATATATCAAAATACTTCTACTTAACAAAAATGGTTACAATTACATTCCCACTCGTTTTCATCAACAATTCTACTCGTATTCAATCAGTATTCGTACTCGTATCATACCCAGCTTCTAGATGTATTTACTATTGGTATATACACATCAAATCATCACCTTAGAAGCCATGAGTCAGCCATTAGACATGTGGGGGTAAAGCTTTGTCATATATTACCAAATATCTAACTAGAAAACAAGTTACATAACCATTCTTTGTTTTATACCTTGAATTATTAAGCTAAAATACAAACTAGAATTTCCTTTATATCTAATCCAATATCCACGACCAAAAACACATTCAAACACTTTCATTCTTCAATTTTCTTCATCTAATTAATCTCTCTCAAGTTCTATCTTCAAGTTCTAAGTGTCCTTCATAAATTCTATAAGTTTTAGTTTCATAAAACAATCTAAAGAAAGAAAGAATCAAGAAGACTTCAAGATTACTTCAAATCTTTTTAATCCAATCTAACAACTCATCAAAGATCAAGAACATCCATTTAATCTCAGCAACTTTTCATTCTAAGTCAAGGTAATAATCATATTCAAGCTTTGGTTCAATTCTTATAAACATAACTATCTTAATTCGAGTAGTAATCTTACTTGAACTTGTTTCATTCCATGGTTATACTTCAAGAACTTCCAAGCCATCAAAGATCCTTTGAAGCTCAAGTCTATTTCTCATCATTTCCAGTAGGTTTACCTACTATACTTGAGGTAGTAATGGTGTTCATAACCTTGTTCAATTCATACTTATATAACTATCTTATTCGAAGAATATAACTTGTAATCACTAGAACAAAGTTTAGTTAATTCTAAACTTGTTCGCAAACAAAGTTAATCCTTCTAACTTGACTTTTAAAAAAAACTTAACACATGCGTTATATCTATATGATATGCTAACTTAATGATTTAAAACTTGGAAACACGATGAACGCCGTAAAACTGGACATACGCCGTCATAGTAAAACCGGGGGCTGTTTTGGGTTGGATAATTAAAAACTATCATAATCTTTAATTTAAAAGTTGTTCTTCTGAAAAAATGATATTTCATATGAACATGAGACTATATCCAAAAATCTTGGTTAAACTCAAAATAGAAGTATGTTTTTCAAAATGGTCAACAAGATGTCGTTCTTTCGACGGAAATGACTACCTCTTTCAAAAACGACCTGTAATCTGTAACTCCGACTATAAACCACTACTTTTTCAGTTTAGTTTTACAAATTTTAGTTCGTTACAAAACCATAGCAATTTGATTCACTCAAAACGAGTTTGTAATGAAGAAGTTATGAGCAAAACAATATTGGTTAAAAATGGCTAAAATGACTGCGTGATGATTTTACAAAAATCTATACTAACCACATCCTAGCTAACTTTTCTTGTATTATACATGTATTCTAATATGTTATGAGTATTTCCATGTAATATACTAGTCTCGGATGAGTCCGAGACAATATCATGTAACCTTGATTAGTTAAGACATTAGTTACACAATACGTCGGATAAATCAAAAGACCCACATATACAATACGTGTAACTACAATAGCGGTATCATGGGTCATGATTGAGTCTTATACAATACGTGTATACTATGTTTTGATTATTACAGGGTGATATTTTGAATTATATACGTACTACTAACATTGGACTACTAATTGTGGACTACTAACGTTGGACTGCTAACTTGACAACTTAAATCGTCATCACGTAAATAAAAATATGATGTGAATATATTTCTATCATACCTTGATATATATGTATATATTTGTTATAGGTTCGTGAATCGACCCGTAGCCAAGTCTTACTTCTGACGAATTGAAAATCTGTGAAAGTGAGTTATAGTCCCATTTTTACTACCTAATATTTTTGGGATGAGAATACATGCAGTTTTGTAAATGTTTTACAAAATAGACACAAGTACTTGAAATTACATTCTATGTTGGATTACGAATACCGAATATCACCCCTTTTAGCTTGGTAGCCTAAGAATTAGGGAACTGGCCCCTAATTGACGCGAATCCTAAAGATAGATCTATCGGGCCTAACAAGCCCCATCCGGGTTACGGATGTTTTAGTACTTCGAATTATTATTACAGACGAGAGGATTCTGTTTTGGGGATATTCTATATGCATCTTGTTAATGTCGGTTACCAGGTGTTCAACATATGAATGATTTTTACATACAGGTTATGTGTATCATGTTTTGTACACGATATATGTGTGCAATTAAATAATTGAAATATTGTGGTCTATTATTACGATTTATGATATAGGTTAAACCTATAACTCACCAAAATTTTTGTTGACGTTTAAAGCATGTTTATTCTCAGGTGATTTTTAAGAGCTTCCGCTGTAGCATGCTAAATAAAGCCAAGAATTGGAGTCAGCATGCTTGTATGATAATGTTTAAAAACTGCATTCGGATAACACTTTGTTGTATCATATTATTGTAAACCATTATGTAATGGTCGTGTGTAAACGTTATATTTTAGATTATCATTACTTGATAATCTACGTTTTATCTTTTAAACCTTTGTCGATAAAATAAAGGTTATGGTTTGTTTTAAAAGAAAAACGAATGCAGGATTTGAAAAACATCTCATATAGAGGTCAAAACCTCGCAATGAAACCGATTGTTATGGAACGTTTATAATCGATATGAACGGGGTATTTCAAACATTGCATACAATGATATTCTTTTGATTTTGAAATTCACCCAAGGTCGTCTTTCACACATCGCATTTCAGGGGGCAACAACGAAGGGGGGTTTTACCAGCCATGCCCTCAGATTGGTCCGTGTTTCCTCCATGGCAGCAGTTGAGGGCGGGTTATATAACTGCGAAGAGATGATCACATGGGTGGTTTAGTCTCCCTAATAATCCCAAACAGATGTTAAAAAAAAAAACAAAACAAAACAAAAACAAACTTGCACCTAATCCTGCTAATTTTGATCTTGGCTAACTTGAAAAAAATTGTTTATTCTACTTCTATTTTCTTCTTTTTAAAGCGGGACACACTCGCTTGGCACACAATAATTATATTATATTATATTATATTATATTATATTATATTATATTATATTATATTATATTATATTATATTATATTATATTATATTATTTATATATATATATATATATATATATATATATATATATATATATATATATATATATATATATATATATATTGATCCAATATTTAATTCAGTGTCTAATATAATTTTTAACTGTTATTTAAATCATTTTAATAATTTTTTATAATTTAATTAATATAAACAAATAAAATAAAGATTAATATTAATTCAATCTAATATAATAAATATATTTTTTATAATTTTCGAAGATTCTTTAATTCTTAACTAATAAAAACAAATACTAGGCCCGTAAAATAACTTTTGCCCAACCTAAAAGAACAAGAATAACGAAACTTAAAAACTAGAATGTGATGGAAATTTGACCTTTTTATGTCCTCTGACGCCCCTAATACAACGTCATATTACCATTTTTCTAAAAAAAATAAAAAATAAATTCGAATTTAAATCAAATTTTATCCATTTGATTCTATATAAAAATATACTTCTCAAATTTTCATCATTCATTCAAATATTGAACTTTCTTTACACAATAACATGAAACACTTTCAAATTAACAAAATGAACACTTGATTAAGCTCAGATTCGTGTTTTGAAATTGAATAATAACGATGATGATGATTATTAATAAAATAGCTATTGTATGTATGTATGTATGTATGTATGTATGTATGTATGTATGTATGTATGTATGTATGTATGTATGTGATATGGATAAAGCTAAATGCAATAATAAACAAGATCATAAACGCAACATTATGTCAAGATTCATTGATAGTTGATAGGGTTTACAAGGATTTGGGGAATTTTGAGAATTGGGAGAAGAGATGGTGTGGAGGCTAGGGTTTAGATCTATTGAATGGCTTGGACCTTAATTTAGGGAGAAGCAGATGAATTAATACTTATTTAATCTCATGTACAAAGAGGGGCGTATTAGTAAATCTACGACTACGATTATTGATATTTTAGTATTTTCACGTGAGTACAAATCGTATCGATAATTTAGACCTAACAAAAAAAAAGCACTAATATCTAACCCGAACCGATCACCAACTTCAAAAAATTTTAACGATTGTATGACGTACGGATGTAATTTAAGTGGTGATTCTTCAAATGCAAATAATCTACATCAAATAGTTTCGCTGCAATTTTGTTCGCTTACACCCGAATAACAACATCAATAATTTTTGGAGATCAACGAGCTTAGGAACAATTTCAACAAAATCAAAACTTTCAAATCCTGGAGACTCAGTAAGAAACGATATGGAAACGATCTCGACAACGTAAAATTAACAAAAAAGAAAACATAAAGCAAAGTTTATTCAAGGATTTGGTCGACAAAACTCAACAATCTGATGATTCCGAGGAGTCTGACTAGTTTAGTACTATAATAATTGTATTTTTTTTATTTTAGAGTACTTTTTTATTTTATTTTTTCTGATTTTAGTGGTATGTAATTCTTATTTTATTTTTATGAATATTAAATTATTAGTTTTAATTAGAAATGTATTAATTTTATATAATAAAGTGTAAAATAAAAAACATGTAGGCCCTATAATAATTTAACACTAAAATTTAATCTTTAGGGTTAAACATTTTTATGACCTTACTAGTAAAATGACTCGTGAAATTACGGATTTGTTTAAACAAAACAATTTAATGACATGTTTTAGGTAGTAAGTGAATGCAAATGTTAAAGTCATTTATTTTAATGACCCGTTTGGCTAATAAACTTGTCGTTGTTTTTACAAATATATAGAGACATGTATTTTCTCATACATATGTAATGTAATTAATTTCGTAAAAAGAATCCATATTTGAATATTAATAATATAATAATTATAATTATTATATTAAAAGTAAATAATAATAATAAAATTCGCTCAAAGTTGGGAATTTATATTTTTAATAATAATAATTATTTTTTTTTTTTTTGAAAATTAAAATTATAATTCGGAAGAGATTAGTATTTCCTTTTATAAAATATTTCGTATTATTTTTTTAATTAAATTAATATATAATTATGACATCATCATTATGAAAATTAAAGTGTAATTAGCTTAATAATGACATTATCATTTTAGAGCTTTATATGACTATATATAGATATATAGATATATAGATTACATATAGATTTACATTTTGTAGCTAAAAAGTTATAAATTTGACATCGCGTCACATTGTGGGTTATATATATAGGGGGTGTTTGGGGTAGCGTTTTGAAAATTGATTATGCGTTTTAGATAATTAAAATCAGATAATCAGCGGTAACAAAACGTGGTATATATCAATAGTGTTTGGTTTTGATTATGTTGTTTGTTAACGCGAAAATCAAATAATCAATTTTTAAGTGTTTGGAGAAATCAGATTATTTGATAATTTGACAAGTAAATTTACCTAAAGAGACATAGTTAAAATAATGAAATATATATATTTTATATATGTAAAAAGTTAGGTTTTATAATAAATTGTACAAATTAAAATTGTATATTTATCCTATAAAAAATAAAGAGACTGGAAATATCAATATAGTCTGTTCTAATACATATATTGAGTATCCGTATATTATTGTATACATATATATTATTCAATACGGAGTAAAAGAAATAATAACGTAAAGCAAAATAAAAAATGCAAACAGTGGTGCACTAGTATTGGAGTGACTAAAGTGCCTCTGAATCAAAATTAAATACTTTGGGATAGTTCGGTAATTTTGAAATAAATGTGATAATCCGTTTTGGTGCAGTAGGGTGTCATGTACTGTTTGAAAACTGCGTTTTGAAATGTATAAAACGTAATTAATCACTTTTTAATCTCCATTTGCCAAACATTAAAAATAGATTATTCACATCTTAATATCGCAATAATCAAAAAATCACTATCTAAACGCTACCCCAAACACCCCCATAGTCTAAAAGAAAAAACTTATCGGCTCCAAAAGAAATATGTTTAAGTTTCACCTGATTGCATTCAAGTATTCAACTTATTGAAAACTTAAAGCCCGTTTATATAAATGTTAATCCTATAGCCCATCTTGGATATAATAAATAATGGGCAACTGGGCTTACTGAAAATTTATACATATGTTACAACTCTCAAAGTAACAATAATGGGGAATTGGGCTTACTGAAAAATTTTTATTTATTTATTTTTTGTTTGGAAAGGCAAGTAGTTATCATCAAATACTCTCATTTACCACGCACGCACACGCTTTCAGACAGAAAACCCGAACAGCATTACAGGGATCCGAACCTTATACCATCACGAGGGGCAGTCGGTCCTATATACGGGTCAATAATAATCTAGGCGAAAAATAATTAAACTTTAATGTCTAGTATGACTAGTATGATGTTCACTTGAACAGTATCATCCTCGTGTTTTACTATGATATATCTTCTTGCAATCTCGATGATGAACTTACTATTACTATTGATGATTATGAGATGGATAAGCTAGGTGCTGTTGGACTCGGTACATTTCCATCCGATGATGAAACTTAAGATGAACTAAATAGAAAGATTGATGCAACTCATTCAAAGAGTGCATATGCCCCGTATCCTTTTGGTTACATAATTAAGTTACCCGAAAGGGTTGAAAAGTTATTAAATTTTACGTATTTAAAAAAAAAAATTCGCTTAAATCAAACTTATTCTTGAAAAGTACAGCATTTGTAATGTAAATAAATAATGAGTTAAGAGATAACAATACAAACACCAAGATTATAGTGGTCGAGGAAAACATTGATATCCTGAAGAAAGGATCGTCTACATCTGACCTCCTCCATACTTCACATATGTGTTGTTGTTGTTGTTGTTGTTGTTGTTGTTGTTGTTGTTGTTGTTGGTTTTATTAAGTTTTCTTCAACCGAATAGATATCCATTTTCATAAAGTACAACTACGTGCATTACAAATAAAATTACATCTAATGGCATATAAAAGTGTCACAAACAAGCATGAAAAGTGCCAAACGTTTTAGAAATGTGTGGTAGACAAAAAAAAGTGCCACATAAGTATAGATCCATTATACGTTTATGTTTTACGGTTGATGTTTACGTTTTTCGTTTACGTTTTACATTTTTCGTTTACGTTTTACGTCTTATAATTTACAGTTACGTGTTATGTATATGTTTTAGAGTCGCGTATTAGATTTACGTTTTACGTTTATGTTTTACGTTTTAGATATACGTGTTTTACATTTACGTTTACGTCTACGTTTTAGGTTTAATTACGATTTCCGTTTACGTTTTAGGTTGATGGCTTACGTTTACTTTCTACATTTTACGTTTACGTTTTACGTTTACGTTTTAGGATTACGGTTTGAGTTTACTTTTACATTACAATTTTACGTGTTTTACGTTTACATTTACCCCTTATGTTTACGGCACACGCTTTACAATTTACACTTTATGTTTTAGGTTTACTTTTTACGCTGTTTTATGTTTTACGGAGTATTATATTACATCGTATAAATATGAAAATTTAAACGGTTGATGATGCATATGCCAGTACCAGACTCAGTTATTAAAACCTCAACAAATGCAAACTATCAACGACTAGATAATCCGTCATAACGCGAGAACCCTACAAGTAGTTTAATCTATCTATAACACTAGTACATTAACTATCAACAATTAATTAATTAATAGATGTGTATGAGTATATACTTTAGAAAATACATGGTAAAACTTTACGGAGTATTATATTACTCTGTATAAGTCAGGGTACAAGCTAGTGGCAAGCCTCCGAAAATAAAGATCGTTGTATGGTGGAATGAAGGCAGCGACTGTCGTATTGCCCTCTAAATCACAAGCCAACGTTTTTTACATGAAAACATTACGGTAATTGTTTTCTCCTATAAACTAGTGTTTATTCCATTAAAAAAAATTAAAAAAAAAATACTGTATCTACAGTAGCAGCTACAGTAGCAGGTATTCGGGTTGGGTTGGTGGAGCGGGTCAGGAGATCCGAATGGCATTGGGTTAGTGGTTTGGGGGGTTTTGGGCAAATCATGTTTTGAAAAAAAAAAAATAATTTACTATTAACCCATGGTGTTAACCAATCATAGGTTGACACCATATACCACAATTTATATATGTATAAACTAGATTATAAACTCGTATTTATATACACACACTTTGTTGTCGAATTAACCTATATTTTTTTGGGTAAGCGAGGAAACTCTCCTATGAACCTGAAATATCCCGTTCTTATTGATTAAAAACGTTCCATATTAATTGATTTCGTTGCGAGGTTTTGACCTCTATATGAGACGTTTTTCAAAGACTGCATTCATTTTAAAACAAACCATAACCTTTATTTCATCAATAAAGGTTTAAAAAGCTTTACGTAGATTATCAAATAATGATAATCTAAAATATCCTGTTTACACACGACCATTACATAATGGTTTACAATACAAATATGTTACAACAAAATAAGTTTCTTGAATGCAGTTTTTACACAATATCATACAAGCATGGACTCCAAATCTTGTCCTTATTTAAGTATGCGACAGCGGAAGCTCTTAATAATCACCTGAGAATAAACATGCTTAAAACGTCAACAAAAATGTTCGTGAGTTATAGGTTTAACCTATATATATCAAATCATAATAATAGACCACAAGATTTCATATTTCAATACACATCCCATACATAGAGATAAAAATCATTCATATGGTGAACACCTGATAACCGACATTAACAAGATGCATATATAAGAATATCCCCATCATTCCGGGACACCCTTCGGATATGATATAAATTTCGAAGTACTAAAGCATTCGGAACTTTGGATGGGGTTTGTTAGGCCCAATAGATCTATCTTTAGGATTCGCGTCAATTAGGGTGTCTGTTCCTTAATTCTTAGATTACCAGACTTAATAAAAAGGGGCATATTCGATTTCGATAATTCAACCATAGAATGTAGTTTCACGTACTTGTGTCTATTTTGTAAATCATTTATAAAACCTGCATGTATTCTCATCCCAAAAATATTAGATTTTAAAAGTGGGACTATAACTCACTTTCACAGATTTTTACTTCGTCGGGAAGTAAGACTTGGCCACTGGTTGATTCACGAACCTATAACAATATATACATATATATCAAAGTATGTTCAAAATATATTTACAACACTTTTAATATATTTTGATGTTTTAAGTTTATTAAGTCAGCTGTCCTCGTTAGTAACCTACAACTAGTTGTCCACAGTTAGATGTACAGAAATAAATCGATAAATATTATCTTGAATCAATCCACGACCCAGTGTATACGTATCTCAGTATTGATCACAACTCAAACTATATATATTTTGGAATCAACCTCAACCCTGTATAGCTAACTCCAACATTCACATATAGAGTGTCTATGGTTGTTCCGAAATATATATAGATGTGTCGAAATGATAGGTCGAAACATTGTATACGTGTCTATGGTATCTCAAGATTACATAATATACAATACAAGTTGATTAAGTTATGGTTGGAATAGATTTGTTACCAATTTTCACGTAGCTAAAATGAGAAAAATTATCCAATCTTGTTTTACCCATAACTTCTTCATTTTAAATCCGTTTTGAGTGAATCAAATTGCTATGGTTTCATATTGAACTCTATTTTATGAATCTAAACAGAAAAAGTATAGGTTTATATTCGGAAAAATAAGTTACAAGTCATTTTTATAAAGGTAGTCATTTCAGTCGAAAGAACGACGTCTAGATGACCATTTTAGAAAACATACTTCCACTTTGAGTTTAACCATAATTTTTGGATATAGTTTCATGTTCATAATAAAACTCATTTTCTCAGAATAACAACTTTGAAATCAAAGTTTATCATAGTTTTTAATTAACTAACCCAAAACAGCCCGCGGTGTTACTACGACGGCGTAAATCCGGTTTTACGGTGTTTTTCGTGTTTCCAGGTTTTAAATCATTAAGTTAGCATATCATATAGATATAGAACATGTGTTTAGTTGATTTTAAAAGTCAAGTTAGAAGGATTAACTTTTGTTTGCGAACAAGTTTAGAATTAACTAAACTATGTTCTAGTGATTACAAGTTTAAACCTTCGAATAAGATAGCTTTATATGTATGAATAGAATGATGTTATGAACATCATTACTACCTTAAGTTCCTTAGATAAACCTACTGGAAAAGAAAAAAATGGATCTAGCTTCAACGGATCCTTGGATGGCTCGAAGTTCTTGAAGCAGAATCATGACACGAAAACAAGTTCAAGTAAGATCATCACTTGAAATAAGATTGTTATAGTTATAGAAATTGAACCAAAGTTTGAATATGATTATTACCTTGTATTAGAATGATAACCTACTGTAAGAAACAAAGATTTCTTGAGGTTGGATGATCACCTTACAAGATTGGGAGTGAGCTAGCAAACTTGAAAGTATTCTTGATTTTATGTAACTAGAACTTGTAGAATTTATGAAGAACACTTAGAACTTGAAGATAGAACTTGAGAGAGATCAATTAGATGAATAAAATTGAAGAATGAAAGTGTTTGTAGGTGTTTTTGGTCGTTGGTGTATGGATTAGATATAAAGGATATGTAATTTTGTTTTCATGTAAATAAGTCATGAATAATTACTCATATTTTTGTAATTTTATGAGATATTTCATGCTAGTTGCCAAATGATGGTTCCCACATGTGTTAGGTGACTCACATGGGCTGCTAAGAGCTGATCATTGGAGTGTATATACCAATAGTACATACATCTAAAAGCTGTGTATTGTACGAGTACGAATACGGGTGCATACGAGTAGAATTGTTGATGAAACTGAACGATGATGTAATTGTAAGCATTTTTGTTAAGTAGAAGTATTTTGATAAGTGTATTGAAGTCTTTCAAAAGTGTATAAATACATATTAAAACACTACATGTATATACATTTTAACTGAGTCGTTAAGTCATCGTTAGTCGTTACATGTAAGTGTTGTTTTGAAGCCTTTAGGTTAACGATCTTGTTAAATGTTGTTAACCCAATGTTTATAATATCAAATGAGATTTTAAATTATTATATTATCATGATATTATCATGTATGAATATCTCTTAATATGATATATATACATTAAATGTCTTTACAACGATAATCGTTACATATATGTCTCGTTTAAAAATCATTAAGTTAGTAGTCTTGTTTTTACATATGTAGTTCATTGTTAATATACTTAATGATATGTTTACTTATCATAGTATCATGTTGACTATATATATATATATCCATATATATGTCATCATATAGTTTTTACAAGTTTTAACGTTCGTGAATCACCGGTCAACTTGGGTGGTCAATTGTCTATATGAAACATATTTCAATTAATCAAGTCTTAACAAGTTTGATTGCTTAACATATTGGAAACATTTAATCATGTAAATATAAATCTCAATTAATATATATAAACATGGAAAAGTTCGGGTCACTACAGTACCTACCCGTTAAATAAATTTCGTCCCGAAATTTTAAGCTGTTGAAGGTGTTGACGAATCTTCTGGAAATAGATGCGGGTATTTCTTCTTCATCTGATCTTCACGCTCCCAGGTGAACTCGGGTCCTCTACGAGCATTCCATCGAACCTTAACAATTGGTATCTTGTTTTGCTTAAGTCTTTTAACCTCACGATCCATTATTTCGATGGGTTCTTCGATGAATTGGAGTTTTTCGTTGATTTGGATTTCATCTAACGGAATAGTGAGATCTTCTTTAGCAAATCATTTCTTCAAATTCGAGACGTGGAAAGTGTTATGTACAGCCGCGAGTTGTTGAGGTAACTCAAGTCGGTAAGCTACTGGTCCGACACGATCAATAATCTTGAATGGTCCAATATACCTTGGATTTAATTTCCCTCGTTTACCAAATTGAACAACGCCTTTCCAAGGTGCAATTTTAAGCATGACCATCTCTCCAATTTCAAATTCTATATCTTTTCTTTTAATGTCAGCGTAGCTCTTTTGTCAACTTTGGGCGGTTTTCAACCGTTGTTGAATTTGGATGATCTTCTCGGTAGTTTCTTGTATAATCTCCGGACCCGTAATCTGTCTATCCCCCACTTCACTCCAACAAATCGGAGACCTGCACTTTCTACCATAAAGTGCTTCAAACGGCGCCATCTCAATGCTTGAATGGTAGCTGTTGTTGTAGGAAAATTCTGCTAACGGTAGATGTCGATCCCAACTGTTTCCGAAATCAATAACACATGCTCGTAGCATGTCTTCAAGCGTTTGTATCGTCCTTTCGCTCTGCCCATCAGTTTGTGGATGATAGGCAGTACTCATGTCTAGACGAGTTCCTAATGCTTGCTGTAATGTCTGCCAGAATCTTGAAATAAATCTGCCATCCCTATCAGAGATAATAGAGATTGGTATTCCATGTCTGGAGATGACTTCCTTCAAATACAATCGTGCTAACTTCTCCATCTTGTCATCTTCTCTTATTGGAAGGAAGTGTGCTGATTTGGTGAGACGATCAACTATTACCCAAATAGTATCAAAACCACTTGCAGTCCTTGGCAATTTAGTGATGAAATCCATGGTAATGTTTTCCCATTTCCATTTCGGGATTTCGGGTTGTTGAAGTAGACCTGATGGTTTTTGATGCTCAGCTTTGACCTTAGAACACGTCAAACATTCTCCTACGTATTTAGCAACATCGGTTTTCATACCCGGCCACCAAAAATGTTTCTTGAGATCCTTGTACATCTTCCCCGTTCCAGGATGTATTTAGTATCTGGTTTTATGAGCTTCTCTAAGTACCATTTCTCTCATATCTCCAAATTTTGGTACCCAAATCCTTTCAGCCCTATATCGGGTTCCGTCTTCCTGAATATTAAGATGCTTCTCCGATCCTTTGGGTATTTCATCCTTTAAATTTCCCTCTTTTAAAACTCCTTGTTGCGCCTCCTTTATTTGAGTAGTAAGGTTATTATGAATCATTATATTCGTAGATTTTACTCGAATGGATTCTCTGTCCTTCCTGCTCAACGCATCGGCTACCACATTTGCCTTCCCCGGGTGGTAACGAATCTCAAAGTCGTAATCATTCAATAATTCAATCCACCTACGCTGCCTCATATTCAGTTGTTTCTGATTAAATATGTGTTGAAGACTTTTGTGGTCGGTATATATAATACTTTTGACCCCATATAAGTAGTGCCTCCAAGTCTTTAATGCAAAAACAACCGCGCCTAATTCCAAATCATGCGTTGTATAATTTTGTTCGTGAATCTTCAATTGTCTAGACGCATAAGCAATCACCTTCGTTCGTTGCATTAATACACAACCGAGACCTTGCTTTGATGCGTCACAATAAATCACAAAATCATCATTCCCTTCAGGCAATGACAATATAGGTGCCGTAGTTAGCTTTTTCTTCAATAACTGAAACGCTTTATCTTGTTCATCATTCCATTCAAATTTCTTCCCTTTATGCGTTAATGCAGTCAAGGGTTTTGCTATTCTGGAAAAGTCTTGGATGAACCTTCTGTAGTAACCAGCTAGTCCTAAAAATTGGCGTATGTGTTTCGGAGTTTTCGAGGTTTCCCACTTTTCAACAGTTTCTATATTTGCCGGATCCACCTTAATACCTTCTTTGTTCACTATGTGACCGAGGAATTGAACTTCTTCCAACCAAAATGCACACTTTGAAAACTTAGCATACAATTCTTCCTTCCTCAATACTTCTAACACCTTTCTCAAATGTTCACCGTGTTCTTGGTCATTCTTTGAGTAAATAAGTATGTCATCAATGAAAACAATGACAAACTTGTCAAGGTATGGTCCACAGACTCGGTTCATAAGGTCCATGAACACAGCTGGTGCATTAGTTAAACCAAACGGCATGACCATAAACTCGTAATGACCGTAACGTGTTCTGAAAGCAGTCTTTGGAATATCATCTTCTTTCACCCGCATTTGATGATACCCGGAACGTAAGTCAATCTTTGAATAAACAGACGAGCCTTGTAGTTGATCAAATAAGTCATCGATTCTCGGTAGTGGGTAGCGGTTCTTGATGGTAAGTTTGCTCAACTCTCGGTAGTCGATACACAACCTGAATGTACCATCTTTCTTCTTGACAAACAAAACAGGAGCTCCCCACGGTGATGTGCTTGGTCGAATGAAACCACGCTCTAAAAGTTCTTGTAATTGGCTTTGCAGTTCTTTCATCTCGCTGGGTGCGAGTCTGTAAGGAGCACGAGCTATTGGTGCAGCTCCTGGTACAAGATCTATTTGAAATTGAACGGATCGATGTGGGGGTAATCCCGGTAATTCTTTCGGAAATACATCGGGAAATTCTTTTGCAATGGGAACATCATTGATGCTCTTTTCTTCAGTTTGTACTTTCTCGACGTGTGCTAGAACAGCATAGCAACCTTTTCTTATTAGTTTTTGTGCCTTCAAATTACTAATAAGATGTAGCTTCGTGTTGCCCTTTTCTCCGTACACCATTAAGGGTTTTCCTTTTTCTCGTATAATGCGAATTGCATTTTTGTAACAAATGATCTCTGCTTTCACTTCTTTCAACCAGTCCATACCGATTATCACATCAAAACTCCCTAACTCTACTGGTATCAAATCAATCTTAAATGTTTTGCTAACCAGTTTAATTTCTCGATTCCGACATATATTATCTGCTGAAATTAATTTACCATTTGTTAATTCGAGTAAAAATTTACTATCCAAAGGCGTCAATGGACAACTTAAATTAGCACAAAAATCTCTACTCATATAGCTTCTATCCGCACCCGAATCAAATAAAACGTAAGCAGATTTATTGTCAATAAGAAACGTACCCGTAACAAGCTCCGGGTCTTCCTGTGCCTCTGCCGCATTAATATTGAAAACTCTTCCGCGGCCTTGTCCATTCGTGTTCTCCTGGTTCGGGCAATTTCTAATAATGTGGCCCGGTTTTCCACATTTATAACAAACTACATTGGCATAACTTGCTCCGACACTACTTGCTCCGCCATTACTCGTTCCGACACCATTTGTTCCTTTCGTTCTATTAACCCCTGGTCCGTAGACCTCACACTTCGCCGCGCTATGACCATTTCTTTTACACTTGTTGCAAAATTTGGTGCAGAACCCTGAGTGATACTTTTCACACCTTTGGCATAGCTGCTTCTGATTGTTGTTGTTGCGGTTATTATTGTTGTTGGGATGATTATTGTAGTTGCTGTTATTATTGTTGTTGTTGTTGTTGGGCCGTTTGTTGTAGTTGCGATTGATGTTACGATTGTTGGGATAATTGTTGCAATTATTGTTGTAATTACTGTTGTTGTTGTATTAGTGATTCTTATCACCGTTTTCCTCCCACTTTCTTTTAACTTGCTTCACATTGGCCTCTTCAGCAGTCTGTTCTTTAATTCTTTCTTCAATCTGGTTCACTAGTTTGTGACCCATTCTACATGCCTGTTGTATGGAGGCGGGCTCGTGTGAACTTATATCTTCTTGGATTCTTTCCGGTAATCCTTTCACAAACGCGTCGATCTTCTCTTCCTCATCTTCGAATGCTCCCGGACACAATAGGCACAATTTTGTGAATCGTCTTTCGTACGTGGTAATATCAAATCCTTGGGTTCGTAACCCTCTAAGTTCTGTCTTGAGCTTATTGACCTCGGTTCTGGGACGGTACTTCTCGTTCATCAAGTGCTTGAATGCTGACCACGGTAGTGCGTACGCATCGTCTTATCCCACTTGTTCTAGATAGGTATTCCACCATGTTAACGCAGAACCTGTGAAGGTATGCGTAGCGTACTTCACTTTGTCCTCTTCAGTACACTTACTTATGGCAAACACCGATTCGACCTTCTCGGTCCACCGTTTCAATCCGATCGGTCCTTCGGTTCCATCAAATTCCAAAGGTTTGCAGGCAGTGAATTCTTTGTAGGTGCATCCTACACGATTTCCTGTACTGCTAGATCCAAGGTTATTGTTGGTATGTAGCGCAGCCTGTACTGCGGCTATGTTTGAAGCTAGAAAAGTACGGAATTCCTCTTCATTCATATTCACGGTGTGTCGAGTAGTCGGTGCCATTTCCTTCAAAATAGTCAAATGGAACAAGTTAATCATACAGAATATTAAGAGTAGTTAATAGTATTTCGTAGCATAATATGAACTTATTTATAAAAGCTTTTTCTTCATATTAGCGTTTTATAAGTTTAAATTCGGGTAGCACCTACCCGTTAAGTTCATACTTAGTAGCTAATATACAATTCAACTACTACAATTCTATATGAAAAACTGATTATAATAATATTTCGCGTTCAACTTTTACACAATATTTTACAAACTTACAATACCGCTTATTTTACATATAGCATGAAATATAGCACACAATAAATTTGATACAAGATGGTTGTGAAGATAATTCTAGCTAGTACACAAGTCGTTCAACAACGACTTGTGTACTAGCTAGAATTATCTTCACAACTATCTTGTATCAAAGTTATTGTGTGCTATATTTCATGCTTTATGTAAAATAAGCGGTATTGTAAGTTTGTAAAATATTGTATAAAAGTTTGAACGTGAAATATTATTACAATCAGTTTTTCATATAGAATTGTAGTAGTTGAATTGTATATTAGCTACTAAGTATGAACTTAACGGGTAGGTGCTACCCGAATTTAAACTTATAAAACGCTAATATGAAGAAAAAGCTTTTATAAATGAGTTCATATTATGCTACGAAATACTATTAACTACTCTTAATATTCTGTATGATTAACTTGTTCCATTTGACTATTTTGAAGGAAATGGCACCGACTACTCGACACACCGTGAATATGAATGAAGAGGAATTCCGTACTTTTCTAGCTTCAAACATAGCCACGGTGCAGGCTGCGCTACATACCAACAATAACCTTGGATCTGGCAGTACAGGAAATCGTGTAGGATGCACCTACAAAGAATTCACTGCCTGCAAACCTTTAGAATTTGATGGAACCGAAGGACCGATCGGATTGAAACGGTGGACCGAGAAGGTCGAATCGGTGTTTGCCATAAGTAAGTGTACTGAACAGGACAAAGTGAAGTACGCTACGCATACCTTCACAGGTTCTGCGTTAACATGGTGGAATACCTATCTAGAGCAAGTGGGACAAGATGATGCGTACGCACTATCGTGGTCAGCATTCAAGCACTTGATGAACGAGAAGTACCGTCCCAGAACCGAGGTCAATAAGCTCAAGACAGAACTTAGAGGGTTACGAACCCAAGGATTTTGTAACATCCCAAATATTTAAGGTATTATTTTATGTAAATTTTAATTGCTAAGAAATTATATGGTAAAGGTTGTTTTATGTTAAATGGATAAAAGTTAAGTTTATTGGTTAAGTTAAGAAGGACTAATGGTGCAAAGTTAGAATTAAGGACTTCCCTAACTATAGATGTGATGGGGAGGGTTGAAATTGCTAATAGACCAAAGTTATATTAAATAAAAGAAATTAGAAATGCTGGAAATTGAATTTATTCACACAAAAAAAATAAAGAAACCTCCTGGTTGTATGTGTGTGTGTCGACTTGGAGGAGGAAGAAGAAGGAGATCACCAATTGATGAAATTAAACTCATGCAAGCTTGAATTTAGTGAAATCTAACACACCTTAATCACTCTAGCAAGCTTTAATCTTCCAATTTCACTCTTTTGGTGCACAATTAGGGTTCTTAAACTCTAAAAGACAAGGTATGGATTTTGTGTCTAGGTATTGCTTGTATTGTGTGTTAATGATGAGATTATGCTTAAGAAAGTTGCTATTTGTTAAATTGTGCACATTTGAATAAATTAGAATGGAATTGTTGATGATTTTGGAAGTAATTACATGTATGAACTTGCATTATAGATTTATGGCATGATTATGGTGAGATTGATGATGTTCTAGTTAGATTTCTAGTCATGCACACCAAGTGTTTGTTAAAATGTCTCAATGAGAAGTTTATGTGTTCTAGCTAGAAATTGTGATGAAGGATGTTCATGTATGAACTATGGTTATTGTTGAAGGTTATAGAAATTGATTATTTGATAATTTAAGGGTGTTAGTAATGAAATTGGATTGTATGCACATTTCTTAAATAATGAAAGGATTAAAGGAAAAGTTGCATGTATTGCTAAGAAATGAACTAGTAAATGTACTTGATTAAAGTTATGAAGTTTAATTGGTAATATTCTTGTTTTAGAAAAGATGAGATCAAGGCTAGAATGTATGTATGTTGTGATTAGGGGGTTAAGTAAATGTGAAAGTATATGATAGTGTATTAATACATGAAAGTTGTGATTTTCGATTGAGTGATGATTAATGAGATTAGCTCATGTATAGGTGCTAATCAAGGAAAAGAGGTTACAAGTGATCAAGGAAATTCAATTAAGCAAGGTGAGTTCATAGGGGGTAATATGGGCGGGTCAAGAGTGGCTTAGTGTTCTCGGATTGCATCCGTGCAAGAGAGAAACGACTAAGTGCACTAGTTATGTAGCTTAGATAGAACTATTGGGTTAACCTAATAGTTGTATCTATGGTTGATGTTTAGCTTAGGCAAGGTTATTACATTGCTAGTAATCTTGCCTATGGTTTGTGTTAGCTTAGACACATTAAGTGTCTATGTATGAGATGATGATAGCTTAGGCATATTTAGTATGTCTATGGTTAGCTTAGGCATGATTACTAGGTTCGGCCTAGTAAGTCATGTCTATGGTATGAATGAATTGGATCCGAATGTATGCAAGCAACCAATGGGTTGAAGGATAAGTGTTATGATTTATGCCCATATGTTTTGTGTTTTGTGTTTTATTACTTTCCTATAACTCACTAAGTGCAAAAGCTTACCCCTATGATGTTTTATGTTTTAGGTGCTAAGGTCCATCGTGAAGGTAAGGAGCCCGTGTAAAGCGCTAGAGGAGCATTGGCATAGCGTAAGTGGTATTGCAAGTCCCTTTTTGTAATCACGCTCTACGGTTACCGCTTATTAAACGCCAAGGGCTTTGAATGAGTCATGTTTGTTATTGTTGAACTTGGGACCAAATGATGGTTTTGATTCATGAAAACACGTTTTGTTGTCTAAATGTTGTTTATAGATGGTTCACGATGTTAGAAACTGATTTCTGATGTTTGTGTATGAATTATGCAGTTTTAAATATGTTTGAGTATGATGAAAAGTGAAAAAGTTTGGTTTAAGTGAAATGTTGCAGATCAGCCCCCGGATTAGTGTTATGTCGCGCCGCGGCCAAGGGCTCCGCGCCGCGGCATATAACTGATGTTGGGAACAGAAGCAAGGCTAAGAAGTATAAATTTTCCTGTGTATTGTCGCACCGCGACAAGGCTGGCCGCGCCGCGGCATAAGCCTTGTCCAGGCAGTAACCTTGTTTTTCAAAAAAAAAAAAAAAAATTTTACTCGATTCAAGGCGTTAAAAGTTGGTATCAGAGCTGTGGTTTAAGGGACTTGGATAACCCACGATAGGGATTATCTAGGCTTAAACCATTGTTGCGAAAGGATAAGCGGTTTAGGACTTGCATAAGTGTTAAAGTCGTATAGTTGTGCCATGCTCCATAGGGTAGAGTCATTGACAAGACCCATAGTATAATGAATAAGATTACGAATTGGTTTATGTAAGGAGTTTGATACTCGCTAGCCATGATGTCGTGGTAGACTAGATGTGTAATGAAATGGTGTAATAACAACAGGCCATTGCTATTACTTCATTTTAGTACACATGGACGTCTACTATGGTCATGGTGAATCGAGTTAGGAATTCTTTCGGATTGTTTGGTTTTGATGAATAATGGTGTTACCGGTATTTGAACTAATGGGTTGAATGTAATTTTCAGAATGGCTATTGTATCGCCAAACCGAGGTCAAGATGAGGATGATGAGTACGTCCGCACCCCATCCACGGAGTCTATAGAAGACTCTCAAAACGAATCGGAAGAAGTTAACATGCCAAATGACATTTCGGGGCAAATAGGGCAAGCCTTGATACGTTATACCCCAACCTTGTTAGAAAAGATCAAGACGTTGATCAATGATCAATTAGATGAGAAGTTAAAGACTTTTGTTGCCAATAACCCTACCTTAAGAGGTGAAGGGGGAAGTGGGGTAAGGCAAGAAGAGGTAGAAGCCCCTAAAAGAAAGGATGATCGTTTTGAATATAAGAACTTTGCAAATTGCCATCCCCCTGAGTTTCATGGTAAGGTTGACCCTATTGTTAGTCAAAGATGGATTGATGAGATTGAAGAAACTTTTATGCTATGTGAATGCCCCGAGCATTTAAAGGTAATTTACGCGGCACATCAAATGAAGGGTAGTGGTTATGAGTGGTGGAATTTTATAGTTAAGTCTCATGGGCGAGACGTGGCTACAAGTTTCTCATGGGACAAGTTCCGTGAAATGTTTATGACTCAATTTGCTCCACCCGCTGAGGTTAGTAGGTTGAAATCCGAGTTTATGAATATAGAGCATGGAAGTAAGTCGGTGACCGAGTTTAATGCCGAGTTCAATGATAAGTCTCGATTTTGTCCGGACTTTGTGTCAAGTCCCAAGTTGATGATGGATCATTATCATGAAAAGTTGAATCCCGAGATAAGTGAGTTTATTGACAAGAGCACGTATAAGATTTTGGCCGAAATGATGAATAGAGCACTTGTTAGAGAACACGAACTTAGGAAGAAGGCGGCGTTTAAGCGAAAGTTAGATCAAGACTCCAAGGCAATGCAAAATGTTAGTCCGAAGAAGGGTAAGTTTGGTTCCGAATCCCTGCACAAGTCAAAAGGGGGTTTTGTGTCGGGTAAGAGCGGTGGGAAAGAAGCCAAGTTGTGTACTAGATGTGGTAAAAATCATACGGGTGAATGTAAAGCGGGTACCTCCGATTGTTACTCTTGTGGAAAGCCGGGACATAGGGCCGCCGAATGTCCTAAGAAAGGTAAGCAATGTTATTATTGTTTTGAGAAAGGTCACTTTCAAGCCGAATGTCCGGAATACAAGAAGGATTTAGCTAGTGGTAGTGTTAAGAAAGAGGTTAAGACGGAACCGAAGACTAGTGACAGCCGACCAAGGGCCCGAGCTCATCAGATTACCGCACTCGAAGCGAAGGAGTCCCAAAATGTGGTGTCAGGTACCTTTATTGTAAACTCTTTACCTGCGCATGTTTTGTTTGATTCCGGTGCTACGCGGTCGTTCGTATCATATTCTTTTTGTAAGCATTTTAATATAACCCCTAGTATGTTAGAACACACATTAGAGGTTGAAATAGCAGATAATAAGACTGTGATGGTGTATAGTATCATTAAAGGATGTGAAATTATTTTGGATGATGAAAAGTTTGTCATTGATTTAATACCCATGCATATGGGGGAATTTCAAGTAATTGTGGGCATGGATTGGCTAGATGACAATGAAGGGATAATTTTGTGTCGTAAGAAAATTGTGTTAGTTCAATCACCTAGTGGAAAGGTTATATGGATTTATGGGGAACGAGCTAGGCGTGCTATCCCTATATGCACGTATGCTAAGGCAAAAAGGTTTTTGTCTCATGGGTGTTGTGCGTTTTTGGCACATGTTGTTGATAATTCGAGAAAGATTGTTGAATTAGATGATGTACCAATAGTTAACGAGTTTCCGGATGTGTTTCCAAGTGAATTGCCCGGTGTACCTCCCGAGCGTGAGGTAGAATTTAGAATAGATTTGATACCCGGGGCCACGCCAATTGCCAAAGCTCCATATCGATTAGCCCCATCGGAAATGAGAGAAATGATGACTCAATTGCAAGATTTGATAAATAAAAGTTTTATACGTCCTAGTAGTTCACCATGGGGAGCTCTGGTTTTATTTGTGAAAAAGAAGGATGGGACTATGAGAATGTGTATTGATTATCGAGAATTGAATAAAGTCACTATTAAGAATAAGTATCCGTTGCCAAGGATAGATGATTTGTTCGACCAATTACAAGGTGCAAGTTTCTTTTCAAAGATAGATTTAAGGTCGGGTTACCATCAATTGAAAGTGAGGGAAGAAGATGTCCCTAAAACGGCTTTTCGAACGAGGTATGGTCATTATGAGTTTGTGGTTATGCCGTTTGGATTAACAAATGCTCCGGCCGCATTTATGGATTTGATGAATAGGGTTTGTCGACCGATGCTTGATAGGTTTGTAATTGTATTTATAGATGATATCTTGGTATATTCTAAGAGTGAAGAGGAACATGCGGTGCATTTAAGACAAGTGTTAGAGACTTTAAGAAGAGAAAGATTGTTTGCTAAGTTCTCTAAGTGTGAATTTTGGCTTCGTGAAGTTCAATTTTTGGGCCATGTCATTAATAAGAAGGGTATTTGTGTTGATCCGGTAAAGATAGAGGCAATTATGAGATGGGAACCACCTACTAATCCTACCGAGGTTAGGAGTTTTCTAGGTTTAGCGGGGTATTATCGACGGGTTATACAAGATTTCTCTAGAATAGCCACCCCACTCACCAAGTTGACTCGTAAAAGTGTGCCATGGAGATGGGAAGAAAAGCAAGAACAAGCGTTTCAACTCCTGAAAAGCAAGAACAAGCGTTTCAACTCCTTAAGGAGAAGCTTGTTCAAGCTCCCATATTGGTTTTACCGGAAGGGAATGAGAACATGACGGTTTATTGTGATGCTTCTAAGAAAGGCTTAGGGTGTGTATTGATGCAAAATGGAAAGGTCATAGCTTATGCTTCCCGGCAATTGAAGGAACACGAGAAACGTTACCCTACGCATGATTTAGAATTGACGGCCGTAGTTTTTGCTTTAAAGATTTGGCGTCATTATCTTTATGGTGTTAAGTTTTCCATTTATACCGATCATAAGAACTTAAAGTATTTGTTTGATCAAAGGGATTTGAATGATAGGCAAAGGAGAGGTCTCGATTTGGTGAAAGATTATGATTGTGAGATTTTATATCATCCCGGAAAAGCGAATGTGGTGGCGGATGCTCTTAGTAGGAAGTCGAGTCATCAACCGATTAAGATAACAAGTTTGGCTATGGTAATATCACCTCGAATATTTGATGATATTCATGTTGCACAAGGTGAAGCGTTATCGCCCGAAAACGTGAGAAAAGAAAGGATCAAGGGGCAAGTTGATAATTTTGTGGTAGATTCCCGTGGTTTAAGGCTTAGATATGGGAGGATTTGGGTACCTTTGCAAAGTGGCGTTAGAAGTGAGCTCCTAGACTTAGCTCACAAGTCTAAGTATTCGATTCACCCCGGTGCTACGAAAATGTATAGAGATTTAAGGAAAGACTATTGGTGGCCGGGAATGAAGAGGGATATAGTTAAGTATGTACACAAGTGTCTTACTTGTCTTCAAGTGAAAGCCGATCATCAAATGCCTTACGGTAAGATGCAACCTTTAGAGGTACCGGTTTGGAAATGGGAGCATATTACAATGGATTTAGTGACTAAGTTACCTAAGACCCCTAGACAACACGATGCAATTTGGGTTATTGTTGATAGATTGACTAAGAGTGCATTATTTTTGGCAATAAGGGAAGCTTCTTCATCGGAAGCAATGTCTAAGTTGTATATGAAGGAAGTTGTTGCAAGGCATGGAGTACCGGTTTCCATAGTTTCGGATCGAGACACTCGATTTACATCTCGATATTGGAGAAAGTTTCAAGAGGAAATGGGTACTAAGTTACATATAAGTACCGCGTTTCACCCACAAACGGATGGTCAAAGTGAACGGACTATACAAACTCTCGAGGATATGTTAAGAGCATGCGTCATCGATTTTGGTGGTAGTTGGGATACTCACTTACCTTTAGTTGAATTTTCGTACAACAATAGTTATCATTCTACAATCGGAATGGCGCCTTATGAGATGTTGTATGGAAGGAGGTGTAGAACCCCGATATGTTGGGACGAAGTAGGTCAACGGGAATTAGGAAGCACGGAAATAGTACAAAAAACCACCGAGATGATTGACCAAATTCGTGAAAGAATGAAGGCGGCGCAAGATCGACAAAAGTCTTATGTTGATAAAAGGAGAAAACCGATAGAATTTCAAGTAGGTGATAAAGTGATGTTAAAAGTTTCTCCATGGAAAGGCATCATTCGTTTTAGAAAGAGGGGAAAATTGGGTCCAAGGTTCGTGGGACCATTTGAGATAGTGGCGAAAGTTGGGAAGGTAGCCTACCGTTTGGCTTTACCCGATGAATTGAGTAATATTCACGACACGTTTCACGTGTCACAATTGAGAAAGTGTTTGGCGGATGAATCAACTTATGTTCCTTTGAATGAAATTGAGGTTGATAATAAGTTAAGATATGCGGAGAAGCCAATAAAGATATTGGAGCAAAAGGTTAAGCGCTTGAGAAATAAGTCGGTTACATTGTTGAAGGTATTATGGCAATTTAGAAAAGGTTCCGAATGTACATGGGAACCCGAAGAATGGCTCATGAAGTATTATCCGTCATTGCATCAAGAGTGGTTCGCGAGGACGCGAACGATCCAAGAGGGGGAGAGTTGTAACATCCCAAATATTTAAGGTATTATTTTATGTAAATTTTAATTGCTAAGAAATTATATGGTAAAGGTTGTTTTATGTTAAATGGATAAAAGTTAAGTTTATTGGTTAAGTTAAGAAGGACTAATGGTGCAAAGTTAGAATTAAGGACTTCCCTAACTATAGATGTGATGGGGAGGGTTGAAATTGCTAATAGACCAAAGTTATATTAAATAAAAGAAATTAGAAATGCTGGAAATTGAATTTATTCACAAAAAAAAAATAAAGAAACCTCCTGGTTGTATGTGTGTGTGTCGACTTGGAGGAGGAAGAAGAAGGAGATCACCAATTGATGAAATTAAACTCATGCAAGCTTGAATTTAGTGAAATCTAACACACCTTAATCACTCTAGCAAGCTTTAATCTTCCAATTTCACTCTTTTGGTGCACAATTAGGGTTCTTAAACTCTAAAAGACAAGGTATGGATTTTGTGTCTAGGTATTGCTTGTATTGTGTGTTAATGATGAGATTATGCTTAAGAAAGTTGCTATTTGTTAAATTGTGCACATTTGAATAAATTAGAATGGAATTGTTGATGATTTTGGAAGTAATTACATGTATGAACTTGCATTATAGATTTATGGCATGATTATGGTGAGATTGATGATGTTCTAGTTAGATTTCTAGTCATGCACACCAAGTGTTTGTTAAAATGTCTCAATGAGAAGTTTATGTGTTCTAGCTAGAAATTGTGATGAAGGATGTTCATGTATGAACTATGGTTATTGTTGAAGGTTATAGAAATTGATTATTTGATAATTTAAGGGTGTTAGTAATGAAATTGGATTGTATGCACATTTCTTAAATAATGAAAGGATTAAAGGAAAAGTTGCATGTATTGCTAAGAAATGAACTAGTAAATGTACTTGATTAAAGTTATGAAGTTTAATTGGTAATATTCTTGTTTTAGAAAAGATGAGATCAAGGCTAGAATGTATGTATGTTGTGATTAGGGGGTTAAGTAAATGTGAAAGTATATGATAGTGTATTAATACATGAAAGTTGTGATTTTCGATTGAGTGATGATTAATGAGATTAGCTCATGTATAGGTGCTAATCAAGGAAAAGAGGTTACAAGTGATCAAGGAAATTCAATTAAGCAAGGTGAGTTCATAGGGGGTAATATGGGCGGGTCAAGAGTGGCTTAGTGTTCTCGGATTGCATCCGTGCAAGAGAGAAACGACTAAGTGCACTAGTTATGTAGCTTAGATAGAACTATTGGGTTAACCTAATAGTTGTATCTATGGTTGATGTTTAGCTTAGTCAAGGTTATTACATTGCTAGTAATCTTGCCTATGGTTTGTGTTAGCTTAGACACATTAAGTGTCTATGTATGAGATGATGATAGCTTAGGCATATTTAGTATGTCTATGGTTAGCATAGGCATGATTACTAGGTTCGGCCTAGTAAGTCATGTCTATGGTATGAATGAATTGGATCCGAATGTATGCAAGCAACCAATGGGTTGAAGGATAAGTGTTATGATTTATGCCCACATGTTTTGTGTTTTGTGTTTTATTACTTTCCTATAACTCACTAAGTGCAAAAGCTTACCCCTATGATGTTTTATGTTTTAGGTGCTAAGGTCCATCGTGAAGGTAAGGAGCCCGTGTAAAGCGCTAGAGGAGCATTGGCATAGCGTAAATGGTATTGCAAGTCCCTTTTTGTAATCACGCTCTACGGTTACCGCTTATTAAACGCCAAGGGCTTTGAATGAGTCATGTTTGTTATTGTTGAACTTGGGACCAAATGATGGTTTTGATTCATGAAAACACGTTTTGTTGTCTAAATGTTGTTTATAGATGGTTCACGATGTTAGAAACTGATTTCTGATGTTTGTGTATGAATTATGCAGTTTTAAATATGTTTGAGTATGATGAAAAGTGAAAAAGTTTGGTTTAAGTGAAATGTTGCAGATCAGCCCCCGGATTAGTGTTATGTTGCGCCGCGGCCAAGGGCTCCGCGCCGCGGCATATAACTGATGTTGGGAACAGAAGCAAGGCTAAGAAGTATAAATTTTCCTGTGTATTGTAGCGCCGCGACAAGGCTGGCCGCGCCGCGGCATAAGCCTTGTCCAGGCAGTAACCTTGTTTTTCAAAAAAAAAATAAAAAAATTTTACTCGATTCAAGGCGTTAAAGATTTGATATTACCACGTACGAAAGACGATTCACAGAATTGTGCCTATTGTGTCCGGGAGCATTCGAAGATGAGGAAGAGAAGATCGACGCGTTTGTGAAAGGATTACCGGAAAGAATCCAAGAAGATATAAGTTCACACGAGCCCGCCTCCATACAACAGGCATGTAGAATGGCTCACAAACTAGTGAACCAGATTGAAGAAAGAATTAAAGAACAGACTGCTGAAGAGGCCAATGTGAAGCAAGTCAAAAGAAAGTGGGAGGAAAACGGTGATAAGAATCACCAATACAACAACAACAGCAATTACAACAATAATCGCAACAATTATCCCAACAATCGCAACATCAATCGCAACTACAACAAACGACCCAACAACAACAACAACAACAAAAATAACAACAACAGCAACAGCAACTACAACAATCATCCCAATAACAATAATAACCGCAACAACAACAACAACAATCAGAAGCAGCTATGCCAAAGGTGTGAAAAGTATCACTCGGGGTTCTGCACCAAATTTTGCAACAAGTGTAAAAGAAATGGTCATAGCGCGGCGAAGTGTAAGGTCTACGGACCAGGGGTTAATAGAACGAAAGGAACAAATGGTGTCGGAACGAGTAATGGCGGAGCAAGTAGTGTCGGAGCAAGTTATGCCAATGTAGTTTGTTATAAATGTGGAAAACCGGGCCACATTATTAGAAATTGCCCGAACCAGGAGAACACGAATGGACAAGGCCGCGGAAGAGTTTTCAATATTAATGCGGCAGAGGCACAAGAAGACCCGGAGCTTGTTACGGGTACGTTTCTTATTGAAAATAAATCTGCTTATGTTTTATTTGATTCGGGTGCGGATAGAAGCTATATGAGTAGAGATTTTTGTGCTAAATTAAGTTGTCCATTGACGCCTTTGGATAGTAAATTTTTACTCGAATTAGCAAATGGTAAATTAATTTCAGCAGATAATATATGTCGGAATCGAGAAATTAAACTGGTTAGCGAAACATTTAAGATTGATTTGATACCAGTAGAGTTAGGGAGTTTTGATGTGATAATCGGTATGGACTGGTTGAAAGAAGTGAAAGCAGAGATCGTTTGTTACAAAAATGCAATTCGCATTATACGAGAAAAAGGAAAACCCTTAATGGTGTACGGAGAAATGGGCAACACGAAGCTACATCTTATTAGTAATTTGAAGGCACAAAAACTAATAAGAAAAGGTTGCTATGCTGTTCTAGCACACGTCGAGAAAGTACAAACTGAAGAAAAGAGCATCAATGATGTTCCCATTGCAAAAGAATTTCCCGATGTATTTCCGAAAGAATTACCGGGATTACCCCCACATCGATCCGTTGAATTTCAAATAGATCTTGTACCAGGAGCTGCACCAATAGCTCGTGCTCCTTACAGACTCACACCCAGCGAGATGAAAGAACTACAAAGCCAATTACAAGAACTTTTAGAGCGTGGTTTCATTCGACCAAGCACATCACCGTGGGGAGCTCCTGTTTTGTTTGTCAAGAAGAAAGATGGTACATTCAGGTTGTGTATCGACTACCGAGAGTTGAACAAACTTACCATCAAGAACCGCTACCCACTACCGAGAATCGACGACTTATTTGATCAACTACAAGGCTCGTCTGTTTATTCAAAGATTGACTTACGTTCCGGGTATCATCAAATGCGGGTGAAAGAAGATGATATTCCAAAGACTGCTTTCAGAACACGTTACGGTCATTACGAGTTTATGGTCATGCCGTTTGGTTTAACTAATGCACCAGCTGTGTTCATGGACCTTATGAACCGAGTGTGTGGACCATACCTTGACAAGTTTGTCATTGTTTTCATTGATGACATACTTATTTACTCAAAGAATGACCAAGAACACGGTGAACATTTGAGAAAGGTGTTAGAAGTATTGAGGAAGGAAGAATTGTACGCTAAGTTTTCAAAGTGTGCATTTTGGTTGGAAGAAGTTCAATTCCTCTGTCACATAGTGAACAAAGAAGGTATTAAGGTGGATCCGGCAAAGATAGAAACTGTTGAAAAGTGGGAAACCCCGAAAACTCCGAAACACGTACGCCAGTTTTTAGGACTAGCTGGTTACTACAGAAGGTTCATCCAAGACTTTTCCAGAATAGCAAAACCCTTGACTGCATTAACGCATAAAGGGAAGAAATTTGAATGGAATGATGAACAAGAGAAAGCGTTTCAGTTATTGAAGAAAAAGCTAACTACGGCACCTATATTGTCATTGCCTGAAGGGAATGATGATTTTGTGATTTATTGTGACGCATCAAAGCAAGGTCTCGGTTGTGTATTAATGCAACGAACGAAGGTGATTGCTTATGCGTCTAGACAATTGAAGATTCACGAACAAAATTATACGACGCATGATTTGGAATTAGGCGCGGTTGTTTTTGCATTAAAGACTTGGAGGCACTACTTATATGGGGTCAAAAGTATTATATATACCGACCACAAAAGTCTTCAACACATATTTAATCAGAAACAACTGAATATGAGGCAGCGTAGGTGGATTGAATTATTGAATGATTACGACTTTGAGATTCGTTACCACCCGGGGAAGGCAAATGTGGTAGCCGATGCCTTGAGCAGGAAGGACAGAGAACCCATTCGAGTAAAATCTATGAATATAATGATTCATAATAACCTTACTACTCAAATAAAGGAGGCGCAACAAGGAGTTTTAAAAGAGGGAAATTTAAAGGATGAAATACCCAAAGGATCGGAGAAGCATCTTATTATTCGGGAAGACGGAACCCGGTATAGGGCTGAAAGGATTTGGGTACCAAAATTTAGAGATATGAGAGAAATGGTACTTAGAGAAGCTCATAAAACCAGATACTCAATACATCCTGGAACGGGGAAGATGTACAAGGATCTCAAGAAACATTTTTAGTGGTCGGGTATGAAAGCCGATGTTGCTAAATATGTAGGAGAATGTTTGACGTGTTCTAAGGTCAAAGCTGAGCATCAGAAACCATCAGGTCTACTTCAACAACCCGAAATCCCGGAATGGAAATGGGAAAACATTACCATGGATTTCATCACTAAATTGCCAAGGACTGCAAGTGGTTTTGATACTATTTGGGTAATAGTTGATCGTCTCACCAAATCAGCACACTTCCTGCCAATAAGAGAAGATGACAAGATGGAGAAGTTAGCACGACTGTATTTGAAGGAAGTCGTCTCCAGACATGGAATACCAATCTCTATTATCTCTGATAGGGATGGCAGATTTATTTCAAGATTCTGGCAGACATTACAGCAAGCATTAGGAACTCGTCTAGACATGAGTACTGCCTATCATCCACAAACCGATGGGCAGAGCGAAAGGACGATACAAACGCTTGAAGACATGCTACGAGCATGTGTTATTGATTTCGGAAACAGTTGGGATCGACATCTACCGTTAGCAGAATTTTCCTACAACAACAGCTACCATTCAAGCATTGAGATGGCGCCGTTTGAAGCACTTTATGGTAGAAAGTGCAGGTCTCCGATTTTTTGGAGTGAAGTGGGGGATAGACAGATTACGGGTCCGGAGATTATACAAGAAACTACCGAGAAGATCATCCAAATTCAACAACGGTTGAAAACTGCCCAAAGTCGACAAAAGAGCTACGCTGACATTAAAAGAAAAGATATAGAATTTGAAATTGGAGAGATGGTCATGCTTAAAGTTGCACCTTGGAAAGGCGTTGTTCGATTTGGTAAACGAGGGAAATTAAATCCAAGGTATATTGGACCATTCAAGATTATTGATCGTGTCGGACCAGTAGCTTACCGACTTGAGTTACCTCAACAACTCGCGGCTGTACATAACACTTTCCACGTCTCGAATTTGAAGAAATGTTTTGCTAAAGAAGATCTCACTATTCCGTTAGATGAAATCCAAATCAACGAAAAACTTCAATTCATCGAAGAACCCGTCGAAATAATGGATCGTGAGGTTAAAAGACTTAAGCAAAACAAGATACCAATTGTTAAGGTTCGATGGAATGCTCGTAGAGGACCCGAGTTCACCTGGGAGCATGAAGATCAGATGAAGAAGAAATACCCGCATCTCTTTCCAGAAGATTCGTCAACACCTTCAACAGCTTAAAATTTCGGGACGAAATTTATTTAACGGGTAGGTACTGTAGTGACCCGAACTTTTCCATGTTTATATATATTAATTGAGATTGATATTTACATGATTAAATGTTTCCAACATATTAAGCAATCAAACTTGTTAAAACTTGATTAATTGAAATAGGTTTCATATAGACAATTGACTACCCAAGTTGACCGGTGATTCACGAACGTTAAAACTTGTAAAAACTATATGATGACGTATATATGGTTATATATATAGTTAACATGATATTATGATAAGTAAACATATCATTAAGTATATTAACAATGAACTACATATGTAAAAACAAGACTACTAACTTAATGATTTTGAAACGAGACATATATGTAACGATTATCGTTGTAACGACATTTAATGTATATATATCATATTAAGAGATATTTGTACATCATAATATCATGATAATATAATAATTTAAAATCTCTTTTGATATTATAAACATTGGGTTAACAACATTTAACAAGATCGTTAACCTAAAGGTTTCAAAACAACATTTACATGTAACGACTAACGATGACTTAACTACATGTAGTGTTTTAATATGTATTCATACACTTTTGAAAGACTTCAAGACACTTATCAAAATACTTCTACTTAACAAAAATGCTTACAATTACATCCTCGTTCAGTTTCATCAACAATTCTACTCGTATGCACCCGTATTCGTACTCGTACAATACACAGCTTTTAGATGTATGTACTATTGGTATATACACTCCAATGATCAGCTCTTAGCAGCCCATGTGAGTCACCTAACACATGTGGGAACCATCATTTGGCAACTAGCATGAAATATCTCATAAAATTACAAAAATATGAGTAATCATTCATGACTTATTTACATGAAAACAAAATTACATATCCTTTATATCTAATCCATACACCAACGACCAAAAACACCTACAAACACTTTCATTCTTCAATTTTCTTCATCTAATTGAACTCTCTCAAGTTCTATCTTCAAGTTCTAAGTGTTCTTCATAAATTCCAAAAGTTCTAGTTTCATAAAATCAAGAATACTTTCAAGTTTGCTAGCTCACTTCCAATCTTGTAAGGTGATCATCCAACCTCAAGAAATCTTTGTTTCTTACAGTAGGTTATCATTCTAATACAAGGTAATAATCATATTCAAACTTTGGTTCAATTTCTATAACTATAACAATCTTATTTCAAGTGATGATCTTACTTGAACTTGTTTTCGTGTCATGATTTTGCTTCAAGAACTTTGAGCCATCCAAGGATCCATTGAAGCTAGATCCATTTTTCTCTTTTCCAGTAGGTTCATCCAAGGAACTTAAGGTAGTAATGATGTTCATAACATCATTCGATTCATACATATAAAGCTATCTTATTCGAAGGTTTAAACTTGTAATCACTAGAACATAGTTTAGTTAATTCTAAACTTGTTCGCAAACAAAAGTTAATCCTTCTAACTTGACTTTTAAAATCAACTAAACACATGTTCTATATCTATATGATATGCTAACTTAATGATTTAAAACCTGGAAACACGAAAAACACCGTAAAACCGGATTTACGCCGTCGTAGTAACACCGCGGGCTGTTTTGGGTTAGTTAATTAAAAACTATGATAAACTTTGATTTAAAAGTTGTTATTCTGAGAAAATGATTTTTATTATGAACAAGAAACTATATACAAAAATTATGGTTAAACTCAAAGTGGAAGTATGTTTTCTAAAATGGTCATCTAGACGTCGTTCTTTCGACTAAAATGACTACCTTTACAAAAACGACTTGTAACTTATTTTTTCGACTATAAACCTATACTTTTTCTGTTTAGATTAATAAAATAGAGTTCAATATGAAACCATAGCAATTTGATTCACTCAAAACGGATTTAAAATGAAGAAGTTATGGGTAAAACAAGATTGGATAATTTTTCTCATTTTAGCTACGTGAAAATTGGTAACAAATCTATTCCAACCATAACTTAACCAACTTGTATTGTATATTATGTAATCTTGAGATACCATAGACACGTATACAACGTTTCGACCTATCATGTCGACACATCTATATATATTTCGGAACAACCATAGACACTCTATATGTGAATGTTGGAGTTAGCTATACAGGGTTGAGGTTGATTCCAAAATATATATAGTTTGAGTTGTGATCAATACTGAGATACGTATACACTGGGTCGTGGATTGATTCAAGATAATATTTATCGATTTATTTCTGTACATCTAACTGTGGACAACTAGTTGTAGGTTACTAACGAGGACAGCTGACTTAATAAACTTAATACATCAAAATATATTAAAAGTGTTGTAAATATATTTTGAACATACTTTGATATATATGTATATATTGTTATAGGTTCGTGAATCAACCAGTGGCCAAGTCTTACTTCCCGACGAAGTAAAAATCTGTGAAAGTGAGTTATAGTCCCACTTTTAAAATCTAATATTTTTGGGATGAGAATACATGCAGGTTTTATAAATGATTTACAAAATAGACACAAGTACGTGAAACTACATTCTATGGTTGAATTATCGAAATCGAATATGCCCCTTTTTATTAAGTCTGGTAATCTAAGAATTAGGGAACAGACACCCTAATTGACGCGAATCCTAAAGATAGATCTATTGGGTCTAACAAACCCCATCCAAAGTACCGGATGCTTTAGTACTTCGAAATTTATATCATATCCGAAGGGTGTCCCGGAATGATGGGGATATTCTTATATATGCATCTTGTTAATGTCGGTTACCAGGTGTTCACCATATGAATGATTTTTTATCTCTATGTATGGGATGTGTATTGAAATATGAAATCTTGTGGTCTATTATTATGATTTGATATATATAGGTTAAACCTATAACTCACCAACATTTTTGTTGACGTTTTAAGCATGTTTATTCTCAGGTGATTATTAAGAGCTTCCGCTGTAGCATACTTAAATAAGGACGAGATTTGGAGTCCATGCTTGTATGATATTGTGTAAAAACTGCATTCAAGAAACTTATTTTGTTGTAACATATTTGTATTGTAAACCATTATGTAATGGTCGTGTGTAAACAGGATATTTCAGATTATCATTATTTGATAATCTACGTAAAGCTTTTTAAAACCTTTATCTATGAAATAAAGGTTATGGTTTGTTTTAAAAATGAATGCAGTCTTTGAAAAACGTCTCATAGAGAGGTCAAAACCTCGCAACGAAATCAATTAATATGGAACGTTTTTAATCAATAAGAACGGGACATTTCAATGTCCAACAGTCCCGTAACAATCTAAAAACCTCATTTCTTACCCCAATTACCGACTCCGTCACTTGTGGGAACGTTTTGTTTAATAGTTGTAGCTCGATGTTCTTGTTCTCACTTTGGTGAGAAGCGAACATTACTAATCCGTAAGCATAACATGCTTCTTTATGTTGCATGTTAGCCGCTTTTTCTAAATCACGAAGTCCAATATTCGGATATATTGAGTCAAAATAATTTCTTAACCTATTGCGTAAAATAGCATTTGGGTTCCCCGCAATATATGCGTCAAAGTAAACACATCGTAACTTATGAATTTCCCAATGTGATATCCCCCATCTTTCGAACGAAAGCCTTTTATAAACCAAGGCATTCTTGGAACGTTCTTCGAATGTCTTACAAACTGATCTCGCCTTAAATAGTTGTGCCGAAGAATTCTGACCGACTCTAGACAAGATTTCATCAATCATGTCTCCGGGTAGGTCTCTTAAAATATTGGGTTGTCTATCCATTTTGTGTTTTTATACTGAAAATAGACAAGAGTTAGTTTCATAAAAAAAAATACTTATTAATACAAGCAATTTTTACATATATCATAAAGCATAAGCACACTATATTACATATATTACACCACACGAATACAACTATCTTATTCCGACTCGCTTGTTTCTTCTTCTTCGGTTTTGATTCGTTTTGCCAAGTTTCTAGGGATATATGATGTTCCCCTAATACGAGCCGTAATTTTCCACATTGGTTTAGAAAAACCTGGTGGTTTAGAGGTTCCCGGGTCATTGTTACAACTTAAGGACTTTGGGGGTTGACGATACATATAAAGTTCATCGGGGTTGGAATTAGATTTCTCTATTTTTATGCCCTTTCCCTTATTATTTTCTTTTGCCTTTTTAAATTCAGTTGGGGTAATTTCTATAACATCATCGGAATTCTCGTCGGAATCCGATTCATCGGAGAATTGGTAATCCTCCCAATATTTTGCTTCCTTGGCGGAAACACCATTGACCATAATTAACCTTGGTCTGTTGGTTGAGGATTTTCTTTTACTTAACCGTTTTATTATTTCCCCCACCGGTTCTATTTCTTCACCCGGTTCCGATTCTTCTTTCGGTTCCGATTCTTCTTCCGGTTCCGACTCTTCTTCCGGTTCCTCTTCGGGAACTTGTGAATCAGTCCACGAATCATTCCAATTTACATTTGACTCTTCATTATTATTAGGTGAGTCAATGGGACTTGTTCTAGAGGTAGACATCTATCACATAATATCAAACGCGTTAAGAGATTAATATATCACATAATATTCACATGTTAAAAATATATAGTTGCCAACAAAATTTATTAAGCAATCATTTTTCAAGTAAACACGGTCGAAGTCCAGACTCACTAATGCATCCTAACAAACTCGATAAGACACACTAATGCAAAATTCTGGTTCTCTAAGACCAACGCTCTGATACCAACTGAAATGTCCCGTTCTTATTGATTAAAAACGTTCCATATTAATTGATTTCGTTGCGAGGTTTTGACCTCTATATGAGACGTTTTTCAAAGACTGCATTCATTTTAAAACAAACCATAACCTTTATTTCATCAATAAAGGTTTAAAAAGCTTTACGTAGATTATCAAATAATGATAATCTAAAATATCCTGTTTACACACGACCATTACATAATGGTTTACAATACAAATATGTTACAACAAAATAAGTTTCTTGAATGCAGTTTTTACACAATATCATACAAGCATGGACTCCAAATCTTGTCCTTATTTAAGTATGCGACAGCGGAAGCTCTTAATAATCACCTGAGAATAAACATGCTTAAAATGTCAACAAAAATGTTGGTGAGTTATAGGTTTAACCTATATATATCAAATCATAATAATAGACCACAAGATTTCATATTTCAATACACATCCCATACATAGAGATAAAAATCATTCATATGGTGAACACCTGATAACCGACATTAACAAGATGCATATATAAGAATATCCCCATCATTCCGGGACACCCTTCGGATATGATATAAATTTCGAAGTACTAAAGCATCCGGTACTTTGGATGGGGTTTGTTAGGCCCAATAGATCTATCTTTAGGATTAGCGTCAATTAGGGTGTCTGTTCCCTAATTCTTAGATTACCAGACTTAATAAAAAGGGGCATATTCGATTTCGATAATTCAACCATAGAATGTAGTTTCACGTACTTGTGTCTATTTTGTAAATCATTTATAAAACCTGCATGTATTCTCATCCCAAAAATATTAGATTTTAAAAGTGGGACTATAACTCACTTTCACAGATTTTTACTTCGTCGGGAAGAAAGACTTGGCCACTGGTTGATTCACGGACCTATAACAATATATACATATATATCAAAGTATGTTCAAAATATATTTACAACACTTTTAATATATTTTGATGTTTTAAGTTTATTAAGTCAGCTGTCCTCGTTAGTAACCTACAACTAGTTGTCCACAGTTAGATGTACAGAAATAAATCGATAAATATTATCTTGAATCAATCCACGACCCAGTGTATACGTATCTCAGTATTGATCACAACTCAAACTATATATATTTTGGAATCAACCTCAACCCTGTATAACTAACTCCAACATTCACATATAGAGTGTCTATGGTTGTTCCGAAATATATATAGATGTGTCGAAATGATAGGTCGAAACATTGTATACGTGTCTATGGTATCTCAAGATTACATAATATACAATACAAGTTGATTAAGTTATGGTTGGAATAGATTTGTTACCAATTTTCACGTAGCTAAAATGAGAAAAATTATCCAATCTTGTTTTACCCATAACTTCTTCATTTTAAATCCGTTTTGAGTGAATCAAATTGCTATGGTTTCATATTGAACTCTATTTTATGAATCTAAACAGAAAAAGTATAGGTTTATATTCGGAAAAATAAGTTACAAGTCGTTTTTGTAAAGGTAGTCATTTCAGTCGAAAGAACGACGTCTAGATGACCATTTTAGAAAACATACTTCCACTTTGAGTTTAACCATAATTTTTGGATATAGTTTCATGTTCATAATAAAACTCATTTTCTCAGAATAACAACTTTTAAATCAAAGTTTATCATAGTTTTTAATTAACTAACCCAAAACAGCCCGCGGTGTTACTACGACAGCGTAAATCCGGTTTTACGGTGTTTTTCGTGTTTCCAGGTTTTAAATCATTAAGTTAGCATATCATACAGATATAGAACATGTGTTTAGTTGATTTTAAAAGTCAAGTTAGAAGGATTAACTTTTGTTTGCGAACAAGTTTAGAATTAACTAAACTATGTTCTAGTGATTACAAGTTTAAACCTTCGAATAAGATAGCTTTATATGTATGAATCGAATGATGTTATGAACATCATTACTACCTTAAGTTCCTTGGATAAACCTACTGGAAAAGAGAAAAATGGATCTAGCTTCAACGGATCCTTGGATGGCTCGAAGTTCTTGAAGCAGAATCATGACACGAAAACAAGTTCAAGTAAGATCATCACTTGAAATAAGATTGTTATAGTTATAGAAATTGAACCAAAGTTTGAATATGATTATTACCTTGTATTAGAATGATAACCTACTGTAAGAAACAAAGATTTCTTGAGGTTGGATTATCACCTTACAAGATTGGGAGTGAGCTAGCAAACTTGAAAGTATTCTTGATTTTATGTAACTAGAACTTGTAGAATTTATGAAGAACACTTAGAACTTGAAGATAGAACTTGAGAGAGATCAATTAGATGAAGAAAATTGAAGAATGAAAGTGTTTGTAGGTGTTTTTGGTCGTTGGTGTATGGATTAGATATAAAGGATATGTAATTTTGTTTTCATGTAAATAAGTCATGAATGATTACTCATATTTTTGTAATTTTATGAGATATTTCATGCTAGTTGCCAAATGATGGTTCCCACATGTGTTAGGTGACTCACATGGGCTGCTAATAGCTGATCATTGGAGTGTATATACCAATAGTACATACATCTAAAAGCTGTGTATTGTACGAGTACGAATACGGGTGCATACGAGTAGAATTGTTGATGAAACTGAACGATGATGTAATTGTAAGCATTTTTGTTAAGTAGAAGTATTTTGATAAGTGTATTGAAGTCTTTCAAAAGTGTATAAATACATATTAAAACACTACATGTATATACATTTTAACTGAGTCGTTAAGTCATCGTTAGTCGTTACATGTAAGTGTTGTTTTGAAACCTTTAGGTTAACGATCTTGTTAAATGTTGTTAACCCAATGTTTATAATATCAAATGAGATTTTAAATTATTATATTATCATGATATTATCATGTATGAATATCTCTTAATATGATATATATACATTAAATGTCTTTACAACGATAATCGTTACATATATGTCTCGTTTAAAAATCATTAAGTTAGTAGTCTTGTTTTTACATATGTAGTTCATTGTTAATATACTTAATGATATGTTTACTTATCATAGTATCATGTTAACTATATATATATCCATATATATGTCATCATATAGTTTTTACAAGTTTTAACGTTCGTGAATCACCGGTCAACTTGGGTGGTCAATTGTCTATATGAAACATATTTCAATTAATCAAGTCTTAACAAGTTTGATTGCTTAACATGTTGGAAACATTTAATCATGTAAATATCAATCTCAATTAATATATATAAACATGGAAAAGTTCGGGTCACTATAGAACGAGCACATTGGCTCCCCCATATAAGGTAAAACATCGGGTAATCAAGCCCCCGAACACGAGACCTGATACTGGGTGAATTGCGCATTATATTAACCTATATTTCAATTTATTTAATTGTTAAATTTGTATATATACATTGATGTCCAACTAAACTATCATTTGTTTATGTAAATGTTTAACTCACAAATACACAAGTAATTTTTTTAACGACAAATTGTATTACGACTTCTAACAAGAAACTAGAAGAAAAAACAATACAAACTACAATGGCTTAAAAAGCCAATTGTTCGAACTTATTTGATATTTACATCTATTTAACACTCAATAATAAAAGAAACTTTTAATTGAATCAAATAGCTATATATAATCAGTTGCGAATAACGTTGTTTACTATAGATAAACTGTAATATAATATGGTTCGGGAGGGGGATTGGGTTGCACTACCTTGATACCCGAAAACAATTTGAATCGCCTCTCGGGTCGCCCTTGGTATAATATTATCAATATTGAAAACACCCTAACTAAGTTAGGGTGTAATCTTTCTAATGCTTTTGTAAAAGATGTAGGAAATGGTGCGGGCACGAAATTTTGGATTGACAAGTGGATAGGAGACATGCCTCTCAAAGACGCGTATCCGAGACTTTTCAAACTCGGGGCTTCTATAGATGCCTCCATTGCCGATCGTTTGGATTTTTCAGTTAGCCCGTTGGTTTTCAAATGGAATTGGACCTTGACCCCGAGATGGCGTAATGAAGATGACCTTATTGCTCTTACCGAAGCCATCAAAGCGCACCCCTTTGCATGCTCTTCCGCTGGTCTGCCTGCTCCTGCTGCTGGCACTTCTCGGCAGCCTGCATCCCTTTGGTCTTGGAAGCTTGACCCGTCGGGTCGATTTTCCACCAACTCCTTGGTTGAGTTTCTCAGCTCGCGAGCAGCTGAAAGTGCATTTACGTCTCCGCCTCAGCCTACGGACCTTAACCCTCTTATCCCGCAAAAGATAGGTATCTTCGTTTGGAGGGCGAAACTAAACAAATTGCCTGTTAGAGTCTCGTTAGATAAAAAAGGTATTGATCTTCACTCCTTGAGATGTCCGGTTTGTGATGACGATATTGAATCTCTTCACCACACGCTCCTTACATGTAGTTTTGCAAAAGACATTTGGGATAGAATACGAAAATGGTGGAATCTTAGCCATCTACCTATCTCAAATATTTCCGACATTGCAAAAAGTCCAAACCCGTGTTTAAATTCCTATCATGGATTAACCATTTGGCAAGCCGTTGTTTGGGTTACTTCATACCATATTTGGGCTCATAGGAATGCCCGTACGTTCGGTGGCAACTGTTTTAACTCCTCAAAGACCGTCGCAGATATTCAAAGCAAAAGTTTCGAGTGAATAAACGCTCGTTGGAAAAAAGGTTCTCTAAATTGGTTATCTTTGATCACTAATCCCAAAAGTTTCGATGCATCTCTTTTAAAAGTAGGTGTTGGTTAAGGTAGGTTTTTTATGCCGGATTCTGTTGAATTGCTTCTTAGAGAGCTCTAAGTGGTTTTAGGCTCGATTGCTTTGTCGCTGCTTGATCAGCACTGTTTTTCGTGTCCTATTCCGGCTTGTCTTGGCACAAGTTGATCTCTCCTAGTAGTAACCGACGGATGAAGGCTTTTTCCTACCTACATTTAACTATACACACTGTTTTATATATACGTGATCTTTGTTTAGTTTGTATCTTCCTTTTCGTGTTTAGATGTTTCTTCGTGCGTAGGTGTTTTCGCGTTTAGTTGTTTAGCTTAAGCTCTAGTTGCTATTTTTGTAATTTGGCCTAAGGCCCTCCTGGTTGTATTTTTTCCTTTTCTAATATAATTTTTGTTGGCTTTTCAAAAAAAAAAAAAAAAAGATAAACTGTGATATTAGAACACAAAAAGTTAATTGATTTCCATCTTAATTATCAAGATGGCCTTTCTATATCTAATGTTTGATCATTGATGTAGTGTGTATATTATCGACATGTATGGAGTACTACGGAGTAGTATTGAATTGAATTGATATGCGAATCTTAGCAATAGCTTAAAAAGAGCTAGGTACAAGAAGAAGTACAAGCATTGTAGGGAGGGGCCACCACTCTACGTGAGAGCGAAGTGTGGGTCCAAAGACGAATACGTACATTCGTTAAATCTCAATCAATGGATATATGCCAGCCTCAATTAATAAATCCACTACCCTTTTCTTTTGTTTTTATTCTTTGATTTTTCTTTTCTCCAAGGTTCCCTACTGCTTGATTTTTAATTTTAAACATATACTAGTATTAGAAGTTATATTTATATTTATATTTATATTTATAATTAAAACCTAATCTAAATCTAAATATGAGATATAGCAACTCGAATTTTGACTTATCAATAGCAGATCTAATTCTAACTTACTCATAACCAAAAATGTTAAAAAGTTCAATGCTAACATAACAAGGATAAGCCTTTTCACTCAAACCTTAAAATTGCATTTGATTAAACTTAATAATTAAACATTGAATAATTCATAATATTCAGAGGTTATAATTGAACAATATTTAAACTAGCAAAAACATATTTGATAATTATTATATATGAACACTGTAAACGATGTTATGAATATAATTTAATTGGTGTATTAAAAAATAATGAAAGTGTTTAATGGTCCATTAATAGATATGCTTTAGTTAGCTTAGGCTCTCTGTTTAGTTTTAGAGCATGTTTACTGCTTTCGAGCCTTGTTTTGTCTTTGGATCGATTGTAATTTCGTTCGTCTTTTTCATTGATTGATAAAAGACTTAGTTATATGTTATCGTTATTTTAGCCCCACAAAAAAAAAAAAAAAAAAAAAAAAGATATGCTTTCATGTCTCATTGAGTTTTTTTTTTTTTTTTTTTTGGCAAAAAACATAAATTAAATTAAAAAGTCAAATAACATGTAATTAAACAAAAAGTCAAAATTAACTGTATTAAAATATACATTTAGTTTAATTTTTTTAATATTTGACCACAAAAATTATAGACATCCCGATATTGCTGAGAAGGGCATGAGTGGCATACGTGCCTAGTCTTTTCAGTATCCCACCAGACCATTTACCGACCATTCCCCACTTATTCCTCTCCACACCCTCCCCATATAAACCCCCTTCCCACCCAACACGTACTGTACTCTCAATTCAACAAAATAACAATAACAATTTTCATCATATCATATATTCTTTTAAAGAAAAAAAAATCAATCACAACATTTTTACTAAACATCTTCATTTCCTCAACTATGCATAAAATCAGAGGTTTTAGAATCCGACACAAGCTCGTAAAGGTCATTAAACAGGGACTTCTCCGAAGACAACGAAACGATTCAAATTACTTAAACCCACCAAATTACACGACTAGAGCCATGTCCAAACTTTGTAGGTTCGCACAATGGCTGAAAAAAAGTGCGAAAAACATATGTGGAACGAAATCATCAAGTTCGAATTACATTCGATTAGGAGAAAAGATGGTAGACAAGTGTTCGACTCCAAAAGGACACTTGGCGGTTTACGTTGGTGAAAAAGAAGATGATGCACATAGAGTTTTGGTGCCAGTGATTTACTTTAATCATCCGTTATTTGACGATTTATTAAGAGAAGCTGAAAAGGTTTATGGGTTTCATTATGAAGGCGGGATTCACGTACCATGTAGGATATCTGAATTTCAAAAATTACAGACAAAGATTAGCGCGTCAGGTGGTGGTTGCCATGGAAGCCGTGCACGACGGAATTGGGGGATTAGGTTGTGATTGGTGGTGGTATGTGATTATTGTGTCAATTAATGTCTTAGTTACTTAGGACCACTTGCTAGCTAGTGAGATACTGTAGTCATATACATATGCGAGGTTGCAAAATTCGACTATTAATATCACTTTGACTTTACGAGTTACGTATTGGCTTTTATGAGTTATGTGTGACTTTCGGGTATTATTTTAAACACGCGCCTTTTTTTGCTAACTTTTTTTGTCCAGAACGAAGACCTTGGTGACTTTTTTCAGTGTTACTCCGTAATATTAATTACAAAAATATAACGTAATATAATATACAAAAAGATAAAAGATAAAAATAGAAAGAAAAAAAAATATGACTAACTAAGAATTTAATTTAGATTATTGAGTTATTAATTTAAATATCGGTCAACAAGTTCACCCAACGATAAGGCTTTTTAGATTAAGGCTTTTTCTTAAGAATTAATAATTTTGTTATAGTTTTGTAGTTATATATGTTGGTCTCCAGAACTTGTGATATAAATAAATATAAGGCCTAAATAGTGATTACAATATATAAATAAATCCACTGATCTTATATTGCTAATCTTGCACTATAAAGGGGATAAAAGTCCAGGGGTCAAAGTTGTAAATAAGTTAAAGGGTTCATAATGTATGAGTTGATACTCGAGGGACTTTTTTTGTAATTTATTCATTTTAGGTTGTTAGTAGTTAGATTTCTGTTAGAAATCAGATTAGGGTTAGATACATTGTTGTTTGTATAGTTGCGTTCAATTGAATGAGAATGTGAATGTTTTCTCTCAAATTGTTCATAGATTCATACTCGTAATTCACCATTGTAAACGTTTTCATGGTATCAGAGCTTGCAATTGCGATTTAATTGTTCTATTGATTCGTTGTAGTAGTTCAGAATTGCCCTAATTCTTGTGAATTACTTGAATCAATCTGATCTTGTTGTTTTTACGCTTCCGCATCGTTCGTATTGTGAAATGGATCCTCAAGTCTTTCAGAATCCTTTGTTTCTTCATCCTTCAGATGGACCTGGTACGCTATTGATTCAGGAGAAGTTAATCGGTGCTCAAAACTACAGATCCTGGCGTCGTTCACTTGAAATTGCTTTATCTACCAAACGAAAGTTAGGTTTTGTCACTGGTACTGTTGTAAAATCAGTTGATGATCCTGTTAAGGCTGAAATGTGGGATACATGCAATAGCATGGTGATAAGCTGGATTATGAGCTCGGTTGTTGACTCAATTGCTAAGTCAATAATGTTTCTAGGTACTGCATATAACGACCCGTCCTAATCCATCTGGACGAATACATTACATTTGGTTACATCGCGGGGTACTTGACATCTATATGATACATTATACAAACATTGCATTCGTTTTTAAAAGATAAACTTTCATTACATCGAATGTTGACGGCATGCATACCATTACATAATATATCCAACTATAATTGACTTAGTAATAATCTTGATGAACTCGACGACTCGAATGCAACGTCTTTTGAAATATGTCATGAATGACTCCAAGTAATATCTCTAATATGAGCAATTGCACAACGGAAGATTTCTTTCATACCTGAGAACAAGGTTGGAGAACTCGGATCTAAGGGAGATCTCGTTATGACATTTTTTGGGAGATCTCGGTATCTCTGAAATTTCTCGGGGAGATCTCGGACGTTGACTTACGTTGACTTTTCAGTTTTTTTAATATAAATATAAATATATCTTGTATATTTATATATAATTTGACGAGAGTTTACAAAAAAATCCATAAAATGAGTGAGAAAACCCGAGAATTACTAGATTTTATTAGAAAATCCAAGAAATGACCGAGAAAATCCGATAAACTGTGGCTTTGACCAAGTTTGACCTTGTTGACTAAGAAATCTCGGGAGATGGACATCTCGTCTCGGCAGCCTTCCTAAAACGAGATCTCGGGGAGAAATAAGGAGATTTACAACACTGCCTGAGAATAAACATGCTTTAAAATGTTAACCAAAAAGTTGGTGAGTTCATTAGTTTATCATAATCGATCATTTCCATCATTTTAATAGACCACAAGATTTTCATTTCCATTTCTCATAAATATACGTCCCATACATAGAGACAAAAATCATTCATATGGATTGAACACCTGGTAATCGACCTTAACAAGATGCATATAGAATATCCCCATCATTCCGGGAGTCCCTTCGGACATGATAAATTCGAAGTACTAAAGCAGTTCAAACCAGACTAAAAAGGGGCATATTCGATTCGATAATTCAACCATAGAATGTAGTTTCGATTACTTGTGTCTATTTCGTAAAACAGTTATAAAAGCAACACATGTATTCTCAGTCCCAAAAATATATATTGCAAAAGCATTTAAAAAGGGAGCAAATGAAACTCACGATACGATATTTTGTAGTAAAAATATGCATACGACGAAACTGAACAACTGAACAATGCAGGGTTGGACTCGGATTCACGAACTTATATCATTCATATATGTATTAAAACATATTCTTGTAATTGAATGAATTTATATATATATAAATTTATTAATTATACTATTTTTGTATAAGTAACATATATTTTTAATTTGTGTATACATTTAAATAATTAATATTTATATAGTCATATTAATATATTCATCTATTTAGTATTATATTTAAAAATACCTAAATTGTTATATAAGAATATTTCTAAAAAAAAATAATATAGTTAATATATACTTATAGTAGTAATTTTTTAAAACTTTTATTTTCATATTCATACTACTTTTAATAATAATGATATTGTTATTACTAATAATCATATTACTTTTAGTTTTGATGATAACTGTAATAAAATTGTTAATAATTCTATTATTAATGATAATAATGATATTTATGATAATAATGTAAAAATATAAATTTTATTGTTAATAATAATTATGATAATGATTTTAGTAACTACATAATAATACTGATAATAATTGTAAAAAAAATATTAATTTTACTGTTAATGATAGTTAGGATACTTATTTTGGTAATTACATAATAATAATACTCGTGATAATATAAATAATAATACTTATGTTAATATTAAAAATTCTATTATTTACAAAAAGATACTAATACTAATGTTTACGAAACTGATAATAGTTTGTACTATTTTCATAATGATAATAATAATAACCTTTTTATCATAATGATAATAATGTTAAATTTATAAAAATTAATAATAATAATAATAATAATAATAATAATAATATCATAAGTAATACATAATAATAATAATAGATATAATAGTTATAATTATGATAATAAATACAATAACAATTATGATACTTATAATAATAATTGCAATACTAATAATTGTTATGATACTAGTGATTATAATAATACTAATACTAAATATCATAGTAATAATCAAAATCATATTAATAATAATGTTAATAATTATAACAATAATCATTATAATAATAATAATAATAATAATAATAATAATAATAATAATAATAATAATAATAATAATAATAATAATAATAATAATAATAATAATAATAATAATAATAATAAAATGAAGTGTATACCCTTTAGAAATCCATTCTAAAAAGAATTGCCCGAGACCGGGCTCGAACCCCTAACCTCCTGTTACCCGACCAACCTCCAAACCAGCCCTCCATCGATTCTTTTCTGATTTAGATCAAATCCTAAATTTATAAAACCGTAATTAACTGTTTCCTTATTCTTCTTCTTCACAGATGCAATCGATCAGGAGAAAAATCAAAACCAAATTTTTTTACTTGTTTTAGTTTTAAACTTTCAAACGAAGCAGAAAATAATTAGTCTTGGGGTGATTGAGATTAATAGAAAACGAAAGAAAGAAAGGAAAAAAAAATCAACCTGTTACTGCTATCGCTAAAAAAATAATAAGAACATAAATGATGATTTTGAAATATGGATCGTTTCGACTATAATCCCAACATGAAAGCTGTTATAAGTCTCATTTTAAATACTTGTCACCCAAAATTAACAACTTAAACAACCTACAATCTTCTAATTTGATTGAAGAATTTCGGTTTGACTTTTACACAATAAGCATTGACTATCAAATTAAGATTCAATTCGATAAATCAATGCTTGAAAATTTACAGAGAGCTTCATTAGATGATTCCTAACAACTCTGCATAATTAGATTTTGATGTTTGATTTGGAAATGGATTTCGAATTAAAACAGGTCGCGAAACAGAAAATTTGTTTTGTTTATGGGAATTTCTTTTAATTCTTCAATTAGTAGTAGTGGTTTCATATTGAGCAAGTGATCGATTTTTATGAAACAACAATTATTGATCTGGTTTTGTTTTGTGGTGATGACCGAATGGACAAAGGTTCACTAGCAGATACCAAAAACAGAAGAAGAATAAGATAATGGGGATACAGATAATACGCGTGTATATATATATGATTTATATTGTATATTTAATTTAATATTTATAATTAATAATTAATAATATATAATAATAATACTAATAATAATAATAATAATAATAATAATCACATTAATAAAAATGATAATTATAACAATGTTAATATAAGTAATAACAACATATGATAGTTCTTATAATATTATTTGTAAAAAAAAATGATAATTATTAATAACAATGTAATCAATGAAATTCTTTATAATAATAATAACTAATGACATTTAAATTATAACTAGATTATACTTGTAATTATTCTTACAATAATACTTATACTTATAGATTATACTTAATCTTATTAATAAATGTAAATACAATAATAATACTCTTTAATATAATTGTATTTCAAATCTAATAGTAATCGTAGTAATATTATTACTAATGATAATAATAATAATAATCATTATGAAATATATATAAAAATAATATTATTAACAATAATACTAATTATACTAATAACATATATATATATATATATATATATATATATATATATATATATATATATATATATATATATATATATATATATATATATATATATATATATATTATTAACTATGAATCTAGATGTATGATTTCTATAAATAAATATTTTATTATTGTAATATTTATTTATAGAAATCATACATCTAGATTCATAGTTAATAATATATATATATATATATATATATATATATATATATATATATATATATATATATATATATATATATATATATATATATATATATATATATATATATTATTAACTATGAATCTAGATGTATGATTTCTATAAATAAATATTATATATAGTGACTTATTTATTCTATTCATTGTTTTACATTTTTTATTCCAATTGATTAAAGTGTATCTTATTTATTCAAAATATTATATATACATTTATATATATATATATATATATATATATATATATATATATATACACACACACACACCATCGTTCGTGAATCATCGGGAGTAAACAAAGATTAAATTGAATATATGAACATCGTTCCAAAAAATTTTGAGACCCAACATTACAGACTTTTCTTATCGTGTCGGAACATATAAAGATTAAGTTTAAATTTGATTAAAAATTTCCGGGTCGTCACAGTACCTACCCGTTAAAGAAATTTCGTCCCGAAATTTTAGTGAGGTGGTCATTGCTAACAATAAAAATGTTTTCATGACGAATATGAGTTGATAAAATAAAATTTTATCACCATTGCATAATATAGGTAAGATAATTCGATTATTCGAAGAGTACGAGTGAAGCTATCACAAAATAGTGAACTGGGAAAATAAGATTTTTCTTGACTTTTGACGTAGTCTGAAATGTCCCGTTCATATTGATTATAAACGTTCCATATTAATTGATTTCGTCGCGGGGTTTTGACCTCTATATGAGACGTTTTTCAAAGACTGCATTCATTTTTAAAACAACCATAACCTTTATTTTATCTATAAAGGTTTAAAAAGCATTACGTAGATTATCAAATAATGATAATCTAAAATATACTGTTTACACACGACCATTACATAATGGTTTACAATAAGAATATATTACATCAAAAATAAGTTTCTTGAATGCAGTTTTTATATAATATCATACAAGCATGGACTTCAAATCTTGTCCTTATTTTAGTATGCAACAGCGGAAGCTCTTAATAATCACCTGAAAATAAACATGCTTAAAACGTCAACAAAAATGTTGGTGAGTTATAGGTTTAACCTATATATTATCAAATCATAATAATAGACCACAAGATTTCATATTTCAATACATCCCATACATAGAGATAAAAGTCATTCATACGGTGAACACCTGGTAACCGACATTAACAAGATGCATATAGAATATCTCCATCATTCCGAGACACCCATCGGACATGATAAAATCAAAGTACTAAAGCATTCCAAATTCCAGAATGGGGCTTGTTGGGCCCGATAGATCTATCTTTAGGATTTGCGTCAATTTGGGGGTCTGTTCCCAAATTCTTATGCTACCAAGCTAAAAAGGGGCATATTCGGCTTCGATCATTCACCCATATAAAGTAGTTTCATTTACTTGTGTCTATTTCGTAAAATATTTATAAAATTGCATGTATTCTCATCCCAAAATATTAGATTTTAAAAGTGGGACTATAACTAACTTTCACAGATTTTTACTTCGTCGGGAAGTAAGACTTGGCCACTGGTCGATTCACGAACCTATAACAAATATGTACATATATATCAAAGTATGTTCAAAATATATTTACAACATTTTTAATACGTTTTACTATTTTAAGTTTATTAAGTCAGCTGTCCTCGTTAGTAACCTACAACTAGTTGTCCACAGTTAGATGTACAGAAATAAATTGATATATATATATATATTATCTTAAATCAATCCATGGCCCAGTGTATACACGTCTCAGGCTAGATCACAACTCAAAGTATATATATTTTTGGAATCAACCTCAACCCTGTATAGCTAACTCCAACATTACTGCATATTGAGTGTCTATGGTTGTTCCAAATAACATATATACATGGGTCCATATGATATGTCAAAATATTTACATACGTGTCTAAGGTATCCCAAGATTACATAATATATTAGAATACATGTATAATACAATATGAGTTAGCTAGGATATGATTAATATAGATTTGTTACCAATTTTCACGTAGCTACAACAAGCAAAAAAATATCCAATCTTGTTTTACCCATAACTTCTTCGTTTTAAATCCGTTTTGAGTGAATCCAATTGCTATGGTTTCATATTGAACTTAAGTTTATGAATCTATACAGAAAAATTATAAGTTTATAGTCAAAAATACAGGTTACAAGTCATTTTTGTAAAGGTAGTCATTTCAGTCGAAAGAACGACGTCAAGATGACCATTTTGGCAAACATACTTCCACTTTGAGTTTAACCATGATTTTTGGATATAGTTTCATGTTCATAAGAAAAATCAATTTCCCAGAATAAAAACTTTTAAATAAAAGTTTATCATAGTTTTTAATTAACTAACCCAAAACAGCCCGCGGTGTTACTACGACGGCGTATATCCAGTTTTACGGTGTTTTTCGTGTTTTCAGGTTTTAAATCATTAAGTTAGAATATCATATAGATATAGAACATGTGTCTAGTTGATTTTAAAAGTTAAGTTAGAAGGATTAACTTTTGTTTGCAAACAAGTTTAGATTTAACTAAACTATGTTCTAGTGATTACAAGTTTAAACCTTTGAATAAGGTAGTTTTATATATATGAATCGAATGATGTTATGAACATCATTACTACCTCAGGTTTTGTGGATAAACCTACTGGAAATGAGAAAAATAGATCTAGCTTCAAAGGATCCTTGAATGGCTTGAAAGTTCTTGAAGCAAAATCATGACACGAAAATAAGTTCAAGTAAGATTTCCACTCGAAATAAGATTGTTATAGTTATAGAAATTGAATCAAAGTTTGAATATGAGTATTACCTTGTATTATAAAGATATCTTACTGTAAATAAGAAAGATTTCTTGAGGTTGGATGATCACTTTACAAGATTGGAAGTAAGCTAGCAAACTTGGAAGTATTCTTGATTTTATGAAACTAGAACTTATAGAATTTATGAAGAACACTTAGAACTTGAAGATAGAACTTGAGAGAGATCAATTAGATGAAGAAAATTGAAGAATGAAAGTGTTTGTAGGTGTTTTTGGTCGTTGTTATATGGATTAGATATAAAGGATGTGTAATTTTATTTACATGTAAATAAGTCATGAATGATTACTAATATTTTTGTAATTTTATGAGATATTTCATACTAGTTGCCAAATTATGGTTCTCACATGTGTTAGGTGACTCACAGGGGCTACTAAGAGCTGATCATTGGAGTGTATATACTAATAGTACATACATCTAAAAGTTGTGTATTGTACGAGTACGAATACGGGTGCATACGAGTGGAATTGTTGATGAAACTGAACGAGGATGTAATTGTAAGCATTTTTGTTAAGTAGAAGTATTTTGATAAGTGTCTTGAAGTCTTTCAAAAGTGTATGAATACATATTAAAACACTACATGTATATACATTTTAACTGAGTCGTTAAGTCATCGTTAGTCGTTACATGTAAGTGTTGTTTTGAGACCTTTAGGTTAACGATCTTGTTAAATGTTGTTAACCCAAAGTTTATAATATCAAATGAGATTTTAAATTATTATATTATCATGATATTATGATATATTAATATACCTTAGTATGATATATGTACAGTTAAATGTTGTTACAACGATAATCATTACATATATGTCTCGTTTCGAAATCATTAAGTTAGCAGTCTTGTTTTTACATATGTAGTTCATTGTTAATACACTTAATGACATGTTTACTTATCATTTATCATGATTAAACATAGTGTATCAATATCTTAATATGATTCATATGTATTTAGTAAGACGTTGTTATAACGATAATCGTTATATATATCGTTTCGAGTTTCTTAATTCAATAAACTCAATTTTATGTATATAACTCATTGTTAAAATACCTAATGAGATACTTACTTATCATAATATCATGTTAAATATATATATAATCATATATATGTCATCATATAGTTTTTATGGAAAAGTTCGGGTCACTACATAGTCAGGGTTGAATTTAGAAAATAAGGTGCGTCTTAACTTTTGACGTTGTCTTGGTTGAATTTCCAGAATTCAAGGGGTTTAAAGAAATCTTCGAAATCTAAAAGATTTGATTCTTCGGTAAATCAGGAAATTAGAATCCTCTTTGGTTAAATGCATTAATCTGTCTTGATTGCTCGGTCTGGCTTTTCAAATTACCAGAAGTCACGAGAAAAGATAGAACTATCAGGATGAGACGTTCTTGATATGTTTGGAGATTAGATATAATGTAAGAGTCGTGTACATGGCACATGATAATGGTATGGTCTGTGAATCATCATGTTTCATTAGAAACTTAGCATGACTTACTGTAATATAATCACGTTAATCAAGTGTCATTATATTATACTAACTCATGCATCAATTTCCAACACTACTTCAAAAACATTCATATTTAAAGTTCGAATTTTTCAGAATTTAGAAACTAAAACAGTTTCTCTTTTGATGTAATACAGATAATGCGGAGAGGTAAATGATTTCAGATAAGAATAGTTATGAAAATATCTTCAGGAATATCGAGGATATTTATAATCAAAGATACGATGATATCTTAGAATTTCTAATATCGAAGGATGATGAAGAAGATTTATCCGTAAAAGTTTAGAGTCAGGAGCAAGGTATTCGTTAATGACTTCAGCAGATGCTGAATCATTTGGATTCTTTGAAGGCAGATTTAGTCTATGTGATTTGTCCACAGTCTCCTTCATAATTTCGCATAATCCGCTTTTTGGTACTAATTTTCTATTGAGCGTTTCCAACACTCCATTCTTTATCATCAAACTTTCGACTGTTATGGTCGTTTATAGTGTTTGCTGCTTCTTCAGCAATTTTCAAAATTTAGAGTATTGATTCGTAGATTGAGTGCTTTTCAGAATTTCAAAATGGAAGATCATTATTCCAAGAGATAAAGGTTATATGTATACATATACTGTTGATGCAGACATGCTGCGAGATTTTAAAATACTGATTGCTAATTCCCGGTAATTGATGTGGTAATTCTCGTTATAAGATGTGGATGAGTATATGAATAGGTTTTAACGAACAATTATAATAGTTCTTCAGAGAGACTTAAGCCAATGAGTAAAGAAGTTGCTGGTAAGTTTACTGCTAATGTGGTGGAATATAAACGGTTCTTTGGTAATGATGATGAAGGGGTAATCTTTATAATAACGTTTATTCGAATGAAAAATTGAACTTGATTTGTTGGAGCTGTGACAAAATTGGCTAATTTGAAAAAGAATTTCAATTTCAAATTCTATATCTTTTCTTTTAATGTCAACGTAGCTCTTTTGTTGACTTTGGGCGGTTTTCAACCGTTGTTGAATTTGGATGATCTTCTCGGTAGTTTCTTGTATTATCTTCGGACCCGTAATCTGTCTATCCCCCACTTCATTCCAACAAATTGGAGACCTGCACTTTCTACCATAAAGTGATTCAAACGGCGCCATCTCAATGCTTGAATGGTAGCTGCTGTTGTAAGAAAATTCTGTTAACGGTAGGTGTCGATCCTAACTGTTTTCGAAATCAATAACACATGCTCGTAGCATGTCTTCAAGCGTTTATATCGTCCTTTCGCGCTGCCCATCAGTTTGTGGATGATAGGCAGTACTCATGTCTAGACGAGTTCCTAATGCTTGCTGTAATATCTGCCAGAATCTTGAAATAAATCTGCCATCCCTATCAGAGATAATAGAGATTGGTATTCCATGTCTGAAGACGACTTCCTTCAAATACAGTCGTGCTAACTTCTCCATCTTGTCATCTTCTCTTATTGGCAGGAAGTGTGCTGATTTAGTGAGACGATCAACTATTACCCAAATAGTATCAAAACCACTTGCAGTCCTTGGCAATTTAGTGATGAAATCCATGGTAATGTTTTCCCATTTCTATTCCGAGATTTCGGGTTGTTGAAGTAGACCTGATAGTTTCTGATGCTCAGCTTTGACCTTAGAACACGTCAAACATTCTCCTACATATTTAGCAACATCAGCTTTCATACCTGGCTACCAAAAATGTTTCTTGAGATCTTTGTACATCTTCCCCGTTCCAGGATGTATTGAGTATCTGGTTTTATGAGCTTCTCTAAGTACCATTTCTCTCATATCTCCAAATTTTGGTACCCAAATTTTTTCAGCCCTATACCGGGTTCCGTCTTCCCGAATATTAAGATGCTTCTCCGATCCTTTGAGTATTTCATCCCTTAAGTTTCCCTCTTTTAAAACTCTTTGTTGCGCCTCCTTTATTTGAGTAGTAAGGTTAGTGTGAATCATTATATTCATAGCTTTTACTCGAATAGGTTCTCTGTCCTTTCTGCTCAAGGTGTCGGCTACCACATTTGCCTTCCCCCGGTGGTAACGAATCTCAAAGTCGTAATCATTTAGCAATTCAATCCACCTGCGCTGCCTCATGTTCAGTTGTTTCTGATTAAATATGTGTTGAAGACTTTTGTGGTCGGTATATATAATACTTTTGACCCCATATAAGTAGTGCCTCCAAGTCTTTAAAGCAAAAACAACCGCGCCTAATTCCAAATCATGCGTCGTATAATTCTGCTCGTGAATCTTCAATTGTCTAGACGCATAAGCAATTACCTTCATTCGTTGCATTAATACACAACCGAGACCTTGCTTTGAGGCGTCACAATATATCACAAAATCATCATTCCCTTCAGGTAATGACAATATAGGTGCCGTAGTTAACTTTTTCTTCAACAATTGAAACGCTTTTTCTTGTTCATCCTTCCATTCAAATTTCTTCCCTTTATGCATTAATGCAGTCAAGGGTTTTGCTATTTTGGAAAAATCTTGGATGAACCTTCTGTAGTAACCAGCTAGTCCTAAAAATTGGCTTATGTGTTTCGGAGTTTTCGGGGTTTCTCTCTTTTCAACGGTTTCAATCTTTGCTGGATCCACCTGAATACCTTCTTTATTCACTATATAACCGAGAAATTGAACTTCTTCTAACCAAAATGCACACTTTGAAAACTTAGCGTACAGTTTTTCTTTTCTTAGTAACTCTAGCACTTTTCTCAAATGTTCTTCGTGCTCTTGATCATTCTTCGAGTAAATAAGTATGTCATCGATGAAGACAATGACAAACTTGTCAAGATATGGCCCACACACTCGGTTCATGAGGTCCATGAACACAACTGGTGCGTTAGTTAATCCAAACGGCATAACCATAAACTCGTAATGACCGTAACGCATCCTAAAAGCAGTCTTCGAAATGTCATCCTCCTTCACCCGCATTTGGTGATACCCAGAACGTAAATCAATCTTCGAATAAACTGACGAGCCTTGTAGTTGATCAAATAAATCGTCGATTCTTGGTAATGGGTAATGGTTCTTGATGGTAAGTTTGTTAAACTCTCGGTAGTCGATACACAACCTGAATGTACCATCTTTCTTCTTGACAAACAGAACAGGAGCTCCCCATGGTGATGTACTTGGTCGAATGAAACCACGCTCTAAAAGTTCCTGTAATTGACTTTGTAAATCTTTCATTTCGCTGGGTGCAAGTCTGTATGGAGCATAAGCTATTGGTGCAGCTCCTGGTACAAGGTCTATTTGAAATTCAAAGGATCGATGTGGGGGTAATCCCGGTAATTCTTTCAAAAATACATCGGGAAATTCTTTTGCGACGGGAACATCACTGATGTTCTTTTCTTCAGGTTTAACTTCCTTGATGTGTGCTAGAATGACGTAACAACCTTTTCTTATTAGTTTCTATGCCTTCAAACTACTAATAAGATTTAATTTTGCGTTGTTCTTTTCTCCGTACACCATTAAAGGTTTTCCTTTTTCACGCACAATGCGAATCGCATTTTTGTAACAAACGACTTCTGCTCTCACCTTTTTCAACCAGTCAATACCAATTATTACATCAAAACTCCCTAACTCGACTGGTATTAAATCAATTTTAAACGTTTCATCCCCCAGTTTAATTTCTCTATCCCGACATATATTATCTGCTGAAATTAATTTACCGTTTGCTAATTCGAGTAAAAATTTACTATCCAAAGGCGTCAATGGGCAACTTAATTTAGCACAAAAATCTCTACTCATATAGCTTCTATCCGCACCCGAATCAAATAAAACATAAGCAGATTTATTATCAATAAGAAACGTACCCGTAACAAGCTCCGGGTCTTCCTGCGCTTTTGTCGTATTAATATTGAAAACTCTTCCGCGGCCCTGTCCATTAGTATTCCCCTGATTCGGGCAATTACTTCTAATGTGGCTCAGTTTTCCACATTCATAACAAACAAAGGCGACATTACTTGTTTCGCCACTATTTGTTCCTTTAGTTCTGTTAAACTTTGGTCCGTAGACCTCACACTTTTTCGCACCATGGCCAGTTCTTTTACACTTGGTGCAAAATGTCATGCAGAATCCATTCTGGTGGTACTCTTCACACCTTTGGCATTATTGGTTTTTGTTGCCGTTGTTGTTATTGAGGTTGTTGTAGAGATTGTTATTGTTGTTGGAACGGTTGTTGTAGTTGTTGTTGTTATTGGGACATTTGTTGTAGTTATTGTTAGGATTGCGGTTATTGTTGCGATTGTTGTTGCGGTTGTGGTTGTAATTGTTGTTGTTGTTGTTGTTGTATTGGTGACCCTTGTCACTGGTTTCTTCCCACTTTCTCTTGAGTTTTTTCGTGTTGGCTTCTTCGGCCGCCTGCTCTTTAATTCTTCCCTCAATCTGATTTATGAGTTTATGAGCCATTCTACTTGCCTTTTGTATGGAAGCGGGCTCGTGTGAACTCACATCTTCTTGAATCCTTACTGGTAACCCTTTTACAAAGGCGTCGATCTTCTCTTCTTCATCTTCGAACGCTCCCGGACACAATAGGCACAACTCTGTGAATCATCGTTCATATGTGGTAATGTCGAACCCTTGTGTTCGTAACTCCCTAAGTTCTATCTTGAGTTTATTGACTTCGTTTCTAGGACGGTACTGCTCGTTCATCAATTGCTTGAATGCCGACCACGGTAGTGCGTAAGCAGCATTTTTCCTACCTGTTTAAGATAGGTGTTCCACCACGTTAACGCAGTACCTGTGAAGGTATGCATAGCATACTTAACTTTGTCCTCTTCAGTACACTTACTTATGGCAAACACCGATTCGACTTTCTCGGTCCACCGTTTCAATCCCATTGGTCCTTCGGTTCCATCAAATTCCAAAGGTTTGCAGGCAGTGAATTCTTTGTAGGAGCATCCTACATGATTTCTGATAATGCTAAAAACAAACATATATTTCATAGCATTATCCTTCAAGAAAGACAAGCTTTTAGTTGCAATTGTCCGATTTACAAGTGATATTCGTTTATATAATAAAAGGTGAATTCAAAGGCAGATTCGACGAATTGAAGACGCAAACGACCAAAAAGCTAAAAAGTACAAAGTACAATCAAAGAGGTTCAAATTATTGATGAGAAACGTCTCAAAAGTACAAGAGTACGAGCCGCAAAACGCAAAGTTCAAATTATCAAATCGTACAAAAGGACGTTCGAAAAACCGGAACCAGGACATGAATCAACTCTCAACGCACGACGCAACGGACAGAAAGTTAAAAATTAATTATGTATATAAATATAATATAATATATAATTAATTATGTAAATTATATATATATTATATTTATATATTATAAAAATAAACGTCGGCAGCCTAGGATCCAATTTGTGTGAGCTGGAATGCGAACCTCCGCACTCGCGGAGTTTAGAAGGGTAAAAACTCTGCACTCGCGGAGCTGCACAGTAAAATGTGGGCCTATAAAAGGCAACAAATTCTGCACTTCACAAACACATCTTTTTCTCTCTATCACTCAACGATATATATATATATATATATATATATATATATATATATATATATATATATATATATATATATATATATATATTATAATTTTAATTTTAATTTTAATTTTAATAATAAGGGTATGTTAGCGAATGTTGTAAGGGTGTAAGTCGAAATTTTGTCCGTGTAAAGCTACGCTATTATTAATCATTGTAAGTTATGTTCAACCTTTTTAAATTAATGTCTCGTAGCTAAGTTATTATTATGCTTATTTAATGCCGAAGTAATCGTGATGTTGGGCTAAATATTAAAATTGGGTAATTGGGCTTTGGACCATAATTGGGGTTTGGATAAAAGAACGACACTTGTGGAAATTAGACTATGGGCTATTAATGGGTTTTATATTAACTTAACGATACCTCGTTAATTTAATATAAAGGTTATAATTTGACGTATCTATAAATAACCACATACGCTTAATCGGGTACGGTGGGCGGGATATCTATAAATACCAATAATTGTTCATTTTATCGAACACGAAATTGGATTAATAGTTAATGGACTAGTTGAAACAGGGGTGGATTACATTCAAGGGTAATTGGTGTAATTGTTAACAAAGTAATAAAACCTTGGATTACACGCAGTCGATAACCTGGTGTATTCATTAAACAAAGTATTAAGACCTTGTTACAATTCGAATCCCCAATTAGTTGGAATATTTGACTTCGAGTATAAGGATAATTTGACGAAGACTCTCGCACTTTATATTTATGACTGATGGACTATTATGGACAAAACCGTATGGACATATTGAATAATCCAGGACAAAGGACAATTAACCCATGGTGATAAACTAAATTCAACACGTCGAACATCATGATTACGGAAGTTTAAATAAGCATAATTCCTTTATTTCATATTTAATTGCACTTTTAAGTATCGCACTTTAATTTATTGTTATTTACTTTACGCTTTAAATTAAGTCTTACATATATATATATATATATATATATATATATATATATATATATATATATATATATATATATATATATATATATATATATATATATATATATATATAATATTTTACATTAGGTTTTAACTGCGACTTAAGTTTTTAAATCGACAAACCGGTCATTAAATGGTAAAAACCCCCTTTTATAATAATAATAATACTTCTTATATTTATATATATATATATTTATATACAAATTCAGTTTTAAAAATATAGCATTAAACTTGGCTAGTTCCCTGTGGACGAACTGGACTTACTAAAAACTACACTACTATACGATTAGGTACACTGCCTATAAGTGTTGTAGCAAGGTTTATGTATATCCACTCTATAAATAAATAAATAACTTGTGTAAAATTGTATCTTATTTAATAGTATTTACTAGTAAAATATTATAGTATTTATTACCCCACCTCGCACACATCAAGTTTTTGGCGCCACTACCGGGGAACAACACTTAACGCCGAAGCGAGACGCTATTTAAAAAAAAAATTTGGTTTTTACGTTATTTTTGTAAAAATATATTTACATAAGTTTTTTTAAATATCATAAATATAAAAATATAAAAAATATATATATATATCTTTAAGTCTTTAAAAAAAGTATTTTTAGTTATAAAATACTAATAAGTAATTTTTATTCAAAATATAAGTTTTAGTTATATTATAAAACATTTTCTATAAAATAAAAATAGAAAATTAAAAACAAAACAAAAAAAGTAAAAAAAAAATAAAACATTTGAACCTGCAAATTTTCGACCTGCACCTCATTTGAAACTGTAATCTCCACACTCGCGGAGTTCTGGGGTATCGAAAATCCGCACTCGCGGAGCCCCTCTGACACGCCTGACCTGGTACAGCATTAATTACGATTTAGGGTTTATAATTATATATAATTAATTATAATTAGGTTTTAGTTTATTATTAATTAGTTTTAAGTTTATTTAATTTTATATTTTTAGTTTTAATTAGTTTTATTAATTTATAAACTTATTACTTTTATAAAATAAAAATATATAAAAATAATATTTTTATAAAAAAAAAATTTACAACTTTAAGTTTTATTTTTATTTCGTACCTTCTTAATCGTTTATTCGTAATATTTATATTTTTCGCTCATAATTAGTTTTAAGACTAGTATTTGCCGTAGTTTATTTTTATTTTTAGATTCTTAGGCTTTGCCGTAAAATCCCTTAAGTGCTTTTTCTTTAGACTAAGATTTAGGTGCTTTAGAATTTTGCGACGCTATTTATAAATTTTAATTCCTTTTAAGTTTCGACGCGCTACTCTATTTTTATTTTTCGACGCCTTATTTTTCGACTTTTTATTTTTCGACGCACTTTTTCTTTTTCTTTTCGCCGCTCTAGTTTTTAGGACTTAGAATTTTCTCTACTTCTTCTCTAATAATTCAAAACAAAAAATTATTTTAAGAGGTTAAATTGATAGACATCCAAAATTTTCTGGTTCGTAGTAATAGTTGGATTTGTTAGTGGCTGAGTTGTGAGCTTCCGATTTAAAGGGTTCTGGCTCCCTGCTACATCTATTGGCTATTCGAAACGTGGGCAAAATCAGAAAAGTCTATTAATTTGATAACTTTTATAATTTTTATTTTTATAACTAATAGGATATTCAGTGAATGCACCGAGCAAAACGTTCACCACCTTTTATACGTTCACCACCTGTAACTCGATCAAGACATCTAGCCAATATTATCGCCGTTGATTTTTCTTTAGAATCTTCATCAAGTCGACCAAGTACTCCAATTCAAATTTCCGATAATCCATTTTTTGAACCCGACCTTACAATTGAGAATCTGGAGGATATTCAGGGACAATTCAGAGATCCTGAACCATTAATTTTTCCTCCGGTGCCACCAATCATTCAAACAGAGATTGTCGAGGAACAAACCATTAAATCAGAATTCTCTAGTGATTCAGATTCAACAAATTCAATCATGGAAAATCTGGGACCTCTAAGTATGGAAGACCGAATGAGAGCTAAACGCACTGGCCAAGGTCACGCAATTACTCAACCAGACATTAATGCGCCATATTATGAAATCGAAGGACAAATCCTACACATGGTAACTAATCAATGCCAATTTAGTGGTGCGCCGAAGGAAGATCCAAATGAACATCTTCGTACCTTTAATAGGATCTGTACTCTATTTAAAATAAGAGAAGTGGAGGATGAACAGATATATCTCATGTTATTTCCCTGGACTTTAAAGGGAGAAGCCAAAGATTGGTTGGAATCGTTACCTGAAGGGGCGATTGATACATGGGATGTTTTAGTTGAAAAATTTCTTAAACAATTTTTTCCGGCATCTAAAGCCGTAAGACTTCAAGGAGAAATTGTTACGTTCACACAAAAGCCAAATGAAATTCTATATGATGTAACATCCCGCCTTTTTCCGTTTACTTTTCCGTTTAACTATTTAAATTTCATTATATGTTTATCACACCCCTCGTTAATACGTGTTTTAAAATATCTCGTTTAGGTAATTCACGCACCCGAATGAAACTAGAGGGACCATTGTTGCCAAGAGAGCAAAGAGGTGACTAGGTCAACTAGTCAACCCTTCACTCTCATCCATTCATTAATTCTCTTTTCTTTTTCCATTTTCTTCACTACTTTCTTATTTTCTCTCAAAACACCATTTCAAAGAATCATCATCTAAATCCAAGCTAGCGGGTGTCTTGCAAAACAAATTACATATTTGGAATCCTTGCAACTTCCTCTTCGATTCCATACCGATTTCATTACGTTTGGGTAACTTTCTAAAATCACTAGATTTTGTGTTCTTGATGTTTTTAACTTATAAAGTTATTAATTAGTGTCTATGGCTCCAGTCTAACATGAATATATGAATTATATGTTCGATCTTGTTATTTTTGATAACTAGCATGAACTTGAAAGTTTGGTGTGTTTGATTGATGATTTGATTGCTTAAATGTTGTTAAATGTTATAAATGCATGTATTAAATGTGTTCCCAACATCACTAGCTTCAATTTGATGTGTAGGTTGTTTTAGAAAATTTCATAAACATTATTAGTGCTTTTGGTGAATTTGGGTTAGGGTTCGGTGAACTTGAAATGAACTTTTAATGTATTGAATGCCATGAATTGTTATTAGTAAGTAGTTAGTTGTATTGTATGCTTGATTACCTACGAAACGGCGCGTTATAGGGATGCATTTAATTCTCGAATGCTATTTTGTTCATTTATGAACTTGAGCATTAATTGAGCATTAAATGTTGGAAAGTCGGTTATTGCAAATGATATTTTTGGTTGATGAAATGTGTTTAGTTGTGTTCCTTGTCAAATTAGCTTTCCAACGATATAAAATGCGTGTCGTAAGAGTTTACGGTTTGTGATTTATGTGAAAATGAAGTTTGATTTGAGACTTGGACAACTGAGACTGACCAGGTACCAGCACCCGTTGATCGCCGCGGCGCGGCAATCCTGGGTCGCGGCGTGACCTAAGCCGTGCCCAAGTTCTGACCTCCTTGGTCAAAATAAGAAAAATGTTTGGCACGCTATGGACCTCCGATTCATGTGAGACTTGTTCTAACATGCTTATATATGAATAAAAACCTCAGAAACATAGTTCGGGACCCGACCCGAACGTGTTGACTTTTTCGTTGACTTTGACCGACCAAAGTTTGACTTTTTGTCAAACTTAACTAAATGATTATGCAACCTTCCTAGCTTGTTTCAATACTTGTATCTTGCATGAAACTTGACAAATTGATTCACATGCTACATAATCGAGTCGTAACGAGCCAAAGGACTAATTGAACATCTTTGACCTATCGTGTTTACCGTTATTGATACGACCTATTTGTTTGGGTCAAGACTAGCATTATCCTTTGCACACGTTACTTTGTGAAGTACTTTTAATACGTGCACTCAAGGTGAGATCATAGTCCCATCTTTCAAACAATTTTTATGCTTTAAACTATGGGATGAGAAACATATACGTATCATACTTTTACACATTGAACACAAGTACGAAAATGAACATTCCACGTACGGGTTTGAATGAAAATCCTCAATTCAATTATCATTAGTTACACTTGCAGGGTGTAAACGTGAACTTATATTATGTGATCACATGGGCTTGACGAGCCTCATTCGGACGGTTCGCTACCGTTAGCGGATGAAATATATTTTCGGGTCTAGTGTATGTTCTAACACTACGCAAAGGGTGCAAAACAGTTAAGTTTGATAATTGGGTGCCCGCGAAACAAATAACAACTTTGGAATGCAAATGATTTTGATAATCATATTATATTAAATCTTGTGGTTCAAATGCAACATTTACAAACACCTATGATTTCACCAACGTTTTCGTTGATAGTTTTCTATATGTTTTCTCAGGTCCTTGAACGCTACTTGATACATGTTTCCGCACTCTTTTTGATACTTGCTTGGATGTCGAGTATACATGCATAGTTGGAGCGTCTTTTGACTACTTTAAATTGTGTCGCATAGGTTTTATTTGTACGTTAAACATTGTAATGTAACTAGTCTTTTGAACTACCTTTGTAAACTTGAAGCATCCTTTTACTTATGAAATGAATGCGACATATTTTTTGTCAAACGTTATGTTAAAGACTTATGACCACGCAAGGGGACCTAAGTAGTCGGCGCCGTCAAACATGATTTGGTAGGGTCGCTACAGATGGTATCAGAGCATTGGTTGTAGGGATTTAGAGTTCATTGGTGTCGATCCCGAGTCATAGGGTACATTGGTGAGTCTAGACTACAACCGGCATATAGACTTGAAGTAGGAATTACTTGACTACTTGTGCATTATACTCGAACTCGTCTATCATATCTGATTCTTATTCAATCTTAATCTCACGTTACTTGATTTAATTGACGCGCCACCTTGACTATATGAATTAGTGTCGAATGCACATATGAATTAGGGTAATATAATTTCCGGGATTATATTACGGTGACTCATATGAATATTCCGACATTATGACATAAAGAATTTAAGGCGAGTCAAGGAAAATTTCTCTCTATCCTTATTCCATATCATGGTTAGTATTATTAAGAATACAAATCAACGGTATTCTTGTGTTTTGAAGGAACAATGCCTCCTCGTCGTGTGCCATGCCAAGACACACCCGAACAAGCTCTACAACGAATGGTAGCCACCGCCGTAGAGGCGGCCATGGCCGATCACTCCACCAACAACAATAACAATAACAACAACAACAACAATCAAGGGGCCGGTAACTCAAGCGAAGGGTGCTCCTACAAAGCCTTCATGGGGTGCAAACCTCACACTTTTGATTGAACCGGGGGACCGGTTGTACTCACTCGATGGTTCGAACAAACGAAAGCCGTTTTTAGCATAAGCGGTTGTCGGGACCAAGATAAAGTCAAATATTCCACCCATACCTTTGCCGGTATCGCCCTCACGTGGTGGAACACGTATGTACAATCAGTGGGTACCGATGAAGCTCACTCCCTCTCTTGGGCCGATTTAAGGGAAAGGATGATCGTCGAATTTTTCCCTCGTGAAGAAACCCGAAAGCTCGAGCAAGAGCTAAGAACTTTGAAGGCGGTCGGAAACGATCTCAAGGCCTACAATCAATGATTCGCCGAGCTATCCTTGATGTGTTCCAACCTCGTGAACCCCGAATCTCAAAGGGTAGAACTCTATATGGATGGTCTTCCAAAGAACATCAAACAAGAAGTGATGTCATCTAAACCTACTAACCTACAACAAGCCTTAAACATGGCCCGCCAATTGATCGAAACGGTTGACAAAATCGTAGTTCCGGCACCTAAGGCTGAGGATAAATCGAGCGGCAACAAAAGAAAATGGGAAGCCCCCAATCAAGCAACAACTACAACAACAACTTCACCAAAAAGCCTTTCACCTCCGACGCCAAGAAAAGTTATGGCGGAAATAAACCCTTTTGCAACAAATGCCACAAACACCACTATGGTGAATGTAGCAATCTATTTTGCTACTGATGCCAAAGGGGTGGTCATGTGGCCAACGATTGTAGAAGTGCCGCCCCCGTCGCTCAAAAGGTGCCCAATGCACCAAAACCGGGTACTTGTTATGAATGTGGCCAAACGGGTCATTTTAGAAATGCATGTCTGAAGAAGAAAGCCAACACCAACACACGCGGAAGAGCTTTCAACATCAACACCGAGGAAGCCCGAGATGACAATGAATTAGTCACGGGTACGTTTCTCCTCAACAACACTTAGGTTACTTGCTTATTCGATTAGGGCGCCGATAAGAGTTTTGTATCCAAGACTTTGACTCATTCTTTTAACACTCCAACACTTCCACTAGATACCACTTATACCATTGAAGTGGCCAACGGAAAACTATTGAGTGCCGACACATATTACTGGGGGTGTACGTTAAACATTTTGGGTAATGAGTTTGAAATTGAATTGATACCCATGGAACTAGGAAGCTTCGATGTAATAATCGGTATGAATTGGCTAGCCAAAATGAAATCTCACATCCTTTGTGATCTTAACGTAATCCGAATTCCTATCGAGAATGCTGAACCTTTGATCGTCTATGGCGATAAGAGTTACACCGGACTCAACCTCGTTTCATGCATTAAAGTTAGAAAACTACTCCGTAAGGGTTGTTTTGCGATCCTTGCTCACTTTAAGAAAGTCAAGTCCGATGAGAAACAGATCGATGATGTGCCAATTGTTAGTGACTATTCCGATGTATTTCCCGACGAATTGCCGGGTCTTCCACCTCATCGACCAGTTGAATTCCAAATCGATCTTATTCTGGGAGCCGCACCCGTAGCACGTGTACCATATAGACTCACTCTATTCGAAATGCAAGAATTGCAAAGTCAAATCCAAGAACTACTTGATCGTGGTTTTATCCAACCTAGCCATTCACCTTGGGGCGCTCCGATTTTGTTTGTTAAAAAGAAAGACGGATCTCTACGAATGTGCATTGATTATCGTGAACTAAACAAATTGACGGTTAAGAACCGATATCCTCTTCCTCGCATCGATGACCTCTTTGATCAACTACAAGGGTCTTGTGTATATTCGAAAATCGATCTCCGCTCGGGTTATCATCAATTAAGGGTTAAGGGGGAAGATGTCTCCAAAACCGCTTTCCGAACTCGTTATGGTAGTTATGAATTCCTTGTCATGCCATTTGGTCTCACTAAAGCACCGGCGGTGTTCATGGATCTTATGAACCGCGTGTGCAAACCGTATCTTGACATATTTGTTATCGTGTTCATCGATGATATTTTGGTTTATTCTAAAAGCAAAGAAGAACACGAGGAACATCTCCGACTTGTGCTTGAACTTTTAAGACAAGAACGACTCTATGCCAAATTCTCCAAGTGTGAATTTTGGTTAAAGGAAGTTCAATTTCTTGGTCATGTTGTAAGTGACCAAGGTATTAAAGTCGATCCAACAAAAATCGAAGCCATTAGTAAATGGGAGACTCCTACTACTCCTACTCACATTCGTCAGTTCTTGGGTCTCGCCGGATACTATCGTAGATTCATCAAAGATTTCTCTTTGGTTGCTCGTCCTCTAACCGCGTTAACTCATCAGGGAAGAAAATTCGTTTGGGCAACCGAACAAGAATCCGCATTTCAAATCTTGAAAACGAAGCTAACCACTGCTCCTATCTTGTCACTTCCCGAAGGCAACGATGATTTTGTTATGTATTGCGACGCCTCGAAACATGGTTTTGGGTGTGTGTTGATGCAACGAACAAAAGTCATTTATTATGCTTCTCGACAACTCAAAATTCATGAACGAAACTACACTACACATGATCTCGAACTCGGAGCCGTTGTCTTTGCACTTAAAATGTGGAGACACTATCTTTATGGAACCAGGAGTACTATCTTTACCGATCACAAAAGTTTCCAACACATCTTCGATCAAAAGCAACTAAACATGAGACAACGAAGGTGGATTGAAACCTTAAACGATTACGATTGCGAGCTTCGTTACCATCCCGGAAAGGCAAATGTAGTAGCTGATGCCTTAAGTCAAAAAGAAAGAGCGGTGCCTCTTCGTGTTCGAGCCTTATACATCACCATCCACACAAACCTTATTAGCCAAATTCGGGTAGCCCAAGATGAAGCTCTCAAGGATGAAAATGTTTCACGCGAGCTCTTGAACATTTTCGTCTCTCGATTCGAAACTAAGGAAACCGGACTCCGATATTTTGCCGAAAGGATTTGGGTGCCTAGTTATGGGGACCTACGAAGTCTTATTTTAGATGAAGCCCATAAGTCACGATACTCGATTCACCCTGGTGCCAATAAGATGTACCACGACCTTAAACAACAATATTGGTGGCCGAACATCAAAAAGGACGTAGCTACTTATGTTTCCAAGTGTTTGACATGTTCCAAAGTCAAAGCTGAACACCAAAGACCGTCCGGACTACTTCAACAACCCGAGATCCCGTAATGGAAGTGAAAAAGGATAACGATGGATTTTATCACCAAACTACCAAAAACGACGGGCGGTTATGATACCATTTGGGTTATTGTTGACCGTCTCACCAAATTCGCGCACTTTCTCGCCACGAAGGAGACCGACAAAATGGAGAAACTTGCATAACTTTACATCAAGGAGATCGTAGCCCGACACGGTGTACCTATATCGATTATCTCCGACCGAGATGGCCGTTTTGTTTCTAGATTTTGGCGTACCTTGCAAGAAGCGTTGGGAACGCGTTTAGACATGAGCACCGCATATCATCCTCAAACTGATGGGCAAAGCGAACGCAGAATTCAAACCCTAGAGGACATGTTACGGGCTTGTGTTGTTGATTTTGGAAAAGCTTGGGACAAGCACTTACCTCTCGCCGAATTCTCCTACAACAATAGTTATCACGCGAGTATAAAAGCCACCCATTCAAAGCGTTATCCGAAAATGCCGTTCTCCTCTTTGTTGGGTCGAAGTAGGCGACGTACAAATCACCAGACCCGAACTCATTTACGAAACCACCGAGAAGATCGTTCAAATCCGAGATAGGCTTCGGACGGCCCGGAGTCGTCAAAAGTGCTATACCGACAAAAGACGCAACGACCTTGAATTTCAAGTCGGTGATCGCGTCATGTTAAAAGTCGCACCTTGGAAAGGTTTCATTCGTTTTGGAAAACGTGGGAAATTAAATCCGCGGTATATTGGTCCTTTCGAAATCTTGGAGCGTATTGGAACCGTTGCTTATCGTTCAGATCTTCTGCCCCAATTGAGCTCCGTTCATCCTACCTTCCATGTATCTAACTTGAAAAAGTATCTTACCGAACCCGATATCGTCATCCCTCTCGAGGAACTTACTATTGATGACAAACTTCATTTTGTGGAGGAACCGGTTGAAATTGTGGACACCTCCGTCAAGACATTGAAACAAAGCCGAATCCCGATTGTCAAGGTTCGTTGGAATGCCAAAAGAGGACCCGAGTTTACTTGGGAAAGGCAAGATCAAATGCAAAAGAAATACCCTCACTTGTTCCCGGTTCCGGAAACGCAAGATCCCGAGGAAGAAACAACGACTACTACGCCTACTTAAATTTCGGGACGAAATTTCTTTTAAGGAGTAGGTAATGTAACATCCCGCCTTTTTCTGTTTAACTATTTAAATTCCGTTATATGTTTATGACACCCCTCGTTAATACGCGTTTTAAAATATCTCATTTAGGTAATTCACGCACCCGAATGAAACTAGAAGGACCATTGTTGTCAAGAGAGCAAAGAGGTGACTAGGTCAACTAGTCAACCCTTCACTCTCATCCATTCATTAATTCTCTTTTCTTTTTCCATTTTCTTCACTACTTTCATATTTTCTCTCAAAACACCATTTTAAAGAATCATCATCTAAATCCAAGCTAGCGGGTGTCTTGCAAAACAAATTACATATTTAGAATCCTTGCAACTTCCTCTTCGATTCCATACCGATTTCATTACGTTTGGATAACTTTCTAAAATCACTAGATTTTGTGTTCTTGATGTTTTTAACTTATAAAGTTGTTAATTAGTGTCTATGGCTCAAGTCTAACATGAATATATGAATTATATGTTCGATCTTGTTATTTTTGATAACTAGCATGAACTTGAAAGTTTGGTGTGTTTGATTGATGATTTGATTGCTTAAATGTTGTTAAATGTTATAAATGCATGTATTAAATGTGTTCCTAACATCACTAGCTTCAATTTGATGTGTAGGTTGTTTTAGAAAACTTCATAAACATGATTAGTGCTTTTGGTGAATTTGGGTTAGGGTTCGGTGAACTTGAAATGAACTTTTGATGTATTAAATGCCATGAATTGTTGTTAGTAAGTAGTTAGTTGTATTGTATGCTTGATTACCTACGAAACGGCGCGTTATAGGGATGCATTTAATTCCCGAATCCTATTTTGTGCATTTATGAACTTGAGCATTAATTGAGCATTAAATGTTGGAAAGTCGGTTATTGCAAATGATGTTTTTGGTTGATGAAATGTGTTTAGTTGTGTTCCTTGTCAAATTAGCTTTCCAACGATATAAAATGCGTGTCGTAAGAGTTTACGGTTTGTGATTTATGTGAAAATGAAGTTTGATTTGAGACTTGCACAATTGAGACTGACCAGGTACCAGCACCCATTGATCGCCGCGGCGCGGCAATCCTGGGTCGTGGCGCGACCTAAGCCGTGCCCAGGTTCTGACCTCCTTGGTCAAAATAAGAAAAATGTTTGGCACGCTATGGACCTCCGATTCACGTGAGACTTGTTCTAACATGCTTATATATGAATAAAAACCTCAGAAAAATAGTTCGGGACCCGACCCGAACGTGTTGACTTTTTCGTTGACTTTGACCGACCAAAGTTTGACTTTTTGTCAAACTTAACTAAATGATTATGCAACCTTCCTAGCTTGTTTCTATACTTGTATCTTGCATGAAACTTGACAAATTGATTCACATGCTACATAATCGAGTCGTAACGAGCCATAGGACTAATTGAACATCTTTGACCTATCGTGTTTACCGTTATTGATACGACCTATTTGTTTAGGTCAAGACTAGCATTATCCTTTGCACACGTTACTTTGTGAAGTGATTTTCATACGTGTACTCAAGGTGAGATCATAGTCCCATCTTTCAAACAACTTTTATGCTTTAAACTATGGGATGAGAAACATATACGTATCATACTTTTACACATTGAACACAAGTACGAAAATGAACATTCCACGTATGGGTTTGAACGAAAATCCTCAATTCAATTATCATTAGTTACACTTGCAGGGTGTAAACGTGAACTTATATTATGTGATCACATGGGCTTGACGAGCCTCATTCGGACGGTTCGCTACCGTTAGCGGATGAAATATATTTTTGGGTCTAGTGTATGTTCTAACACTACACAAAGGGTGCAAAATAGTTAAGTTTGATAATTGGGTGCCCGCGAAACAAATAACAACTTTGGAATGCAAATGATTTTGATAATCATATTATATTAAATCTTGTGGTTCAAATGCAACGTTTACAAACACCTATGATTTCAGCAACGTTTTCGTTGACAGTTTTCTATATGTTTTCTCAGGTCCTTGAATGCTACTTGATACATGTTTCCGCACTCTTTTTGATACTTGCTTGGATGTCGAGTATACATGCATAGTTGGAGCGTCTTTTGACTACTTTAAATTGTGTCGCATAGGTTTCATTTGTACGTTAAACATTGTAATGTAACTAGTATTTTGAACTACCTTTGTAAACTTGAAACATCCTTTTACTTATGAAATGAATGCGACATATTTTGGTCAAACGTCATGTTAAAGACTTATAACCATGCAACGGGACCTAAGTAGTCGGTGCCGTCAAACATGATTTGGTCGGGTCGCTACATATGAAGCGTGGACAAGATTTGGAAAGTTATTAAGAGGATGTCCGCAAAATGGTTTAGACACTTGTCAAATAGTACAAATATTCTACCAAGGATGTGACATCACTACAAGAAAAGACATCGATATAGCAGTTGGTGGTTCCATTATGAAAAAAACCGCAACTGACGCTTACAAAATTATTGATAACACTGCTTCCCACTCACATGAGTGGCACCAAGAAAAAGATATCGTTAGATCATCTAAAGCAGCTAGAGCCGATTCTAGCCATGACTTTGATTCCATTTCCGCAAAGATAGATGCTGTTGAGAGACGAATGGAAAAGATGACTAAAGATATTCACTCAATACGAATTAGTTGTGAGCAGTGTGGAGGACCACATTTGACAAAAGATTGTCTCAGTATTGAACAAACAATGGAACAAAGAGAGAATGTTTCATACATGAACCAAAGGCCTGGAAATAATTTTCAGAATAATTATCAACCGCCAAGACCAATCTACAATCAAAATCAGAATTATAATCGAAATGTTCCATACAACAACCAACAAGGTCCTAGGAATCAACAAGTATCTAACAATACTTACAATCAGCAAAGACCTATTTTTCAAAACAAACCACCACAAACCGATGATAAAAAGCCAAATTTAGAAGATATGATGTCAAAGCTAGTTGAATCTCAAACTCAAGTTTTCACATCTCAGAAACAAACGAATGAACAAAATGCTCAAGCATTTAGAAATCAATAAGCTTCTATTCAAAATTTGGAACAAGAAGTGAGCAACCTAGCAAGGTTGATAGGTGAAAGAAAACTGGAAAGTCTACCTAGTGATACAAATGCTAACCCTCGGAATGAAACAGCTAAAGCCATTACCACAAGAAGTGGTATTACACTTAAACCACCTGAAATGCCTGCAATTTCTGATGACTCTATTCCTACTCCACAAGAACCACAATCTGAACAAGATAAGGAAAAAGAACTGGTAGTTGAAAAGGTTAATGAAGATAACACAGTTAAGACAAAACCTTATGTTAAACCATACCAACCATCACTTCCTTACCCGAGTAAAATGAGAAAAGAGAGACTTGAAGCCAAGCAATCTAAATTCTTGGATATGTTTAAACAAATAAATGTAAATCTTCCTTTCATTGATGTGATTTCAGGAATGCCTAGATATGCTAAATTGTTGAAAGATCTAATCACAAATAGAAAGAAAATGGAAGAATTCTCGGCTGTTACTATGAATGCTAATTGTTCTGCAGTGCTGTTGAATAACATACCAGAAAAACTCTCTGATCCAGGAAGTTTCACAATTCCATGTTTTCTGAGTAGTCTTAGTTCAATAGAAGCATTGGCAGATTTAGGTGCTAGTATAAATTTAATGCCGTATTCACTATACGCTAAACTAGACCTTGGAGAATTGAAACCAACATGAATAAGTATACAACTAGCCGATCGATCAGTAAAATATCCAAGAGGGATAATGGAGAACATGCTAGTTAAAGTTGGTACTTTAGTATTTCCAGTAGATTTTGTTATTCTGGACATGGAAGAAGATTCTCGAGTTCCTCTCATATTAGGAAGACCATTCTTAAACACGGCTAAAGCAATAATAGACGTGTTCGGTAAGAAACTGACCCTAAGTATAGAGGACAAGAGTGTTACCTTTTCTATGGATAGAGCCATGCAACAACCATAATCTGCAGATGATACATGTTATTATATTCAAACTATAGATTCACGTGCAGAATTGTTAGAAGAATTTCCAGAATTACAAGGAACGGGAGAATGTTCTTTAGGAGAAGGAACTGAACCAATTAATGAAGCTGAAATGTTAGCTACACTTATGGCTAATGAATACGAACCAACAATAGAAGAACTTCAAATGCTAAAAGAGGAAGACGGATATCGATATAAATCATCGATAGAAGAACCACCGACATTAGAGTTAAAGCCACTTCCAAACCATTTGGAATATGCTTATTTACATGGTGAATCTGAATTACCTGTAATAATATCGTCTTCTCTTACGGAAAATGAAAAATCTCGACTCATTACTGTGCTAAAAGCTCATAAACCAGCTATTGCATGGAAAATTCATGATATTAAAGGAATAAGTCCTTCGTATTGTACACATAAAATCCTTATGGAAGAAGGTCATAAAACATATGTGCAACGCCAACGAAGACTAAATCCTAATATGCAAGATGTTGTTAAGAAAGAAATTATTAAACTACTTGATGCAGGATTAATTTATCCAATCTCTGATAGTCCATGGGTAAGCCCAGTTCAATGTGTACCTAAGAAGGGTGGCATGACTGTCATCACAAATGAGAAAAATTAGCTTATTCCTACTAGGACTGTAACATGATAGCGTGTTTGTATTGATTATAGAAAATTAAATGACGCCACCAGAAAAGATCACTTTCCCTTACCTTTCATTGATCAAATGTTGGAAAGATTAGCCGGAAATAGTTACTATTGTTTTCTTGATGGTTTTTCCGGATACTTTCAAATTCCAATAGCACCCAAAGATCAAGAGAAAACCACGTTCGCGTGCCCTTATGGTACTTTTGCTTACAAACACATGCCATTTGGACTTTGCAACGCCCCTGCAACCTTTCAAAGGTGCATGATGGCGATTTTTCACGAAATGATAGAAGAATGCATGGAAGTTTTCATGAATGACTTTTCAGTCTTCGGTGATACTTTTGAATCATGTCTAGTTAATCTTGAACGAATGCTTATTAGATGCGAACAATCAAATCTAGTACTAAATTGGGAGAAATGCCATTTCATGGTTAAAGAAGGCATCGTCCTTGGTCATAAAATTTCAAAAGAAGGAATTGAAGTGGATAGAGCTAAAGTAGATGTAATTGCTAAACTTCCACATCCCACCAATGTTAGAGGAGTTAGGAGTTTTCTAGGGCATGCCGGTTTTTACCGACGTTTCATAAAAGATTTTTCTAAAATTGCCACTCCTATGAATAAACTCCTAGAAAAAGATGCTCCATTCATCTTTTCGGATGAATGCATCAAATCTTTTAATATTCTTAAAGAGAAACTCACTAATGCGCCGATTATGATAACTCCAAATTGGAATCTACCGTTTGAACTTATGTGCGATGCAAGTGATTTTGCAATGGGAGCCGTTTCAGGACAAATGATTGAAAAACGATTTCAACCTATCTATTACGCTAGTAAGACGTTACAAGGAGCACAAACAAATTACACAACTACTGAAAAAGAACTCCTTGCTATTGTCTTTGCTTTTGGCAAATTTCGTTCATATCTCGTTCTAGCTAAAACGGTGGTCTATACCGACCATTCTGCTCTTAGATACCTATTTTTGAAACAAGATGCCAAACCACAACTAATCTATTGGATCTTACTCTTACAAGAGTTCGATATTGAAATCCGAGATAAAAAGGGAGCAGAAAATCTCGCCGCTGATCATCTTTCTCGTCTTGAAAATCTTGAATTAGAAGTTCTCAATGAATCGGCCATACAAGATAACTTTTCTGATGAATATCTATTGAAGATAGATTATAGTGAAATTTCATGGTTTGCAGACTATGCAAACTACTTAGTATGTGGATTCCTTGAAAAAGGGTTGTCGTACCAAAAACGAAAGAAATTCTTTAGTGATATAAAACACTATTTCTGGGAAGATCCACATTTGTTTAAAAGTTATCCCGATGAAATAATACGCCGATGTGTATTCGGAGATGAAGCCAGTCAAATCTTAAACCATTGTCACACAGGACCAACAGGAGGGCATTATGGGCCTCAGCTCACAGCAAGAAAAGTTTACGATGCTGGATTCTATTGGCCTACAATTTTCAAAGACGCACACCTTCTTTGCAAATCCTGTGATGCTTGTCAAAGGGCCGGAAAAATAAGTCAACGTGATGAAATGCCACAAAATGTCATTCAAGTATGTGAAGTATTTGATGTTTGGGGTATTGACTTTATGGGTCCATTTCCAAAATCTCATAATAATCTCTACATTCTCGTTGCCATTGATTATGTATCTAAATGGGCGGAAGCACAAGCTCTCCCAACTAACGATGCACGAGTTGTAGTCAACTTTTTAAAACGTCTTTTTGCTAGGTTTGGAACACCGAAAGCTTTAATAAGTGATCGGGGTACTCATTTTTGTAATAATCAACTTGAGAAAGTTCTCAAAAGATATGGAGTAACTCATAAAATCTCAACCGCTTATCATCCACAAACAAGTGGACAAGTTGAAAATAGCAACCGAGCATTAAAACGTATTCTAGAGAAAATCGTAGGATCAAATCCGAAGGAATGGTCCATTAAATTGGAGGATGCACTCTGGGCTTTTAGAACAGCTTAAAAAACTCCAATTGGAACCACACCTTTTAAACTCGTTTACGGAAAAGCATGTCATCTTCCAGTAGAAATTGAACACAAAGCATTTTGGGCTTTGAAGACATGTAATCTTGATTTACATGAAGCCGGAAGTCTACGGTTAAGTCAACTAAACGAATTAGAAGAATTAAGACTTGAGGCATATGAAAATTCCTTAATCTATAAGGAAAGAACGAAGAAATGGCATGATAAAAGAATCAGAAGTTCAAAAGAATTTAAGGAAGGAGATAGAGTTCTTCTTTTCAATTCATGATTCAAGCTATTTCCTGAAAAATTGAAATTAAGATGGTCTGGACCATTTATAGTCAAAAGAGTTTTCCCATACGGAACAATAGAATTAATAAATTCAAATGGGATTGAATTTAAAGTTAATGGTCACAGAGTTAAACATTACATACATGGTCCGATGGAAGTTGACAATGAAGTCAATCATAATTTCACCACCCAAGAAAACCTTCAAAATAAAAACATAAATATGTTATCAAGAACATATGAAAAATCAAAATTGAAAAATGGGGAGGATTTAAATTGGAGTGATGAAGAAGAATTTCTATACAAACCTCCCATTACAAGAAATGAAGAAAAAGAAGTTCAAATAAAAGTGAAAGAACCAAGAAAAGAACACCCGATAAAGGTTAACAAACCAACTCGACTTACTAAAGTAGGAGACCCGGGTGAATTTATCATTTCTTGCTTGCTTAATGATGGTGCTATATATAATGGACTCGCAGATTTAGGAGCAAGTGCAAATATTATGCCTCTTTCCTTATACAAAAGATTAGGTATGGGTAAATTAAAACCCAACCAAAATAGGTGTTCAATCATTTGACCTAACCATTAAACACCCGGTTGGAATAGCAAATAATTTACTTGTTAAAGTGGGAAGTTTGACCTTTGTTGCAAACTTTATAGTTATTAATATGGAGGAAAACCTTGATATTCCTCTAATTTTAGGTCGCCCATTTTTAGCAACCACCGAGGCATTCATTGATGTAAGAGAAGGTAGAATGACACTTAGGGATGGTGATAAATCGGTCACCTTTGTGAACCGAAAGTTTAGATCTCCACCAACCAAAACTGTTAAACCAATAAAAACGCCTAAGTGTGGGGAAGATGAAGAAACACTTAATGATGATCCGTTAACAAAGAACCCTATTGATGATACGAAATTAGATGAACCCGTTTTTAACAGTTCAACGAAGAAACTTTATAAACGGATTCACGATGCTAGGATTAAGGGGAACTTTAAGTTATGTAACCGATTAGTATCCAATTTATCGCTTAAAGAAAAGGCGATGTTAGTTGAATTTGTGAAAGTTATTGAGGAAATCAACAAATGGATTGAAGCAAAAGTCAGAGATATACAAGTTGTTGATGAACCAATTAACAATGAAGTTAATCACAAATTCGATACCACGGCTAACTAAGTATGGGGAGAATCGAATCTTTTTAGGGTAATATATATTTCTGTTAGAGTTAGATTTTCTGTTTTCGTGTAGTTCTAAAAATGAAATTCGTATGGTCTTTCCCTAGCAGACCCTAAAGAACTAGTCTTCTCCCCCCATTCTGAATTTTTAATTTTTTTAGATTTTACGAGATGAAGAATTCCTTTGATCTGAACCATGGTCTAATGCTACACGCTATGATTACTAAATGTAATAATCACACACTTCCGAGTGAACTGGTATCATTCATAAGAGAAAAAATGGACGGAGTAAGAAAAGAACTCAGGAAAGATCATCATAAGATACATTTTGGTAAAGGAAAATCAAAATCCGCAACAAAAAGAAGAGCACGACACCTTGAAAGATGTTATAAATGCGGAAAATGGTCACACGAAGGTAAATGTTCAAATAATCAAACATATTCAAATACCGAATTTGTTACTCTATGCAGAGAAGGACCGTTCATATGTTTAGAAGAAAAGATATTGAAGAATCGAGGTTACGCTTACGTAGCTATGGAAAATCAAATCACACGACTCTCCTATGAGTCGGCTAAAGCAGGTCTCTGAGAATTCTTTCTCATAGGTAAGTATGTACAGTTTTTATTTTTATTTGCTTTTAACCTTTTGATAATAAACGCTGAATCGTTCGCTATAAAGTATTAAATTGGTATTCAATAAAATTAGGTATGCGTAACCGAAATTATTGATATCATACAAAAATTTATTACATCACTGCGAAATTTACCGTTTATTCTTAAGGTATAAATATCTTTAATCAATCAACCCAAAATATTTCAGAAATTCGTCAGGAGTAAAACTAGGTAATATAGCCGAAATTACTTTACCGAAAAGAGGGGCGTATATTTTTGATAATATTTGATTGATTAAAGTGGGATAAAAGACCAAAAAGATTTTTAATTTTATTTTTACCTTGTTTTTAAAATTAATATATAAATATTAAATTAATATTGTAAATCTTTTTAAATCAATATATTTAAGTTTTTAAGTATTTTTAAAAAATTAATATTTTTAATATAAGTTTGTATTTATAAAAATAAAAATATAATATAAATTTGGTGTGAATTTTTAATAATATGAATTTTTAATTTTATATATTTTAAATTTAAGTTTGGTGTAAATTTAAAAACAAAAATTTACTTTATTTCATTAAGTTAAAAATTTGATATTTAAAATTCATCTTGAGTTGAAAACTAGGTCGTTGAACCAAAATTGCTTTACCCGAGGGAGGGACGAGAAATTTTATTATCATTATTTTTAATCTTATTGAATTAAAGTATGCCAAAAACATTAAAAAAAAAAACCAAAAATCTTTGCTTTTAAAACAAACGCCAATATGTTTGGAAACTTTGGCAAAATTTAATCATTTTTCTACGCTAATCACCCTCAATAATTTAAATTGTTACTGATTTCTTGCAAATGAGGGCATTGCAAGATCTTAAGTGTGGGAAGGGGTTAAATTCTTTCGGATTTTTAAAAATTTTTCCATATACACTTGGTTACCATTAAAAATACTAGTAACGCAGTAGTTGTATTAGAATCTAGTGCTCTCTGATAATAAAGAACAGCCCTAGTCTTATATACTGACTACCCAATTCTAGTAAAATTTTTCAAAATTTTCAAATAAATGAATTCAAAATCATGTATATACATATTTATGAACGATAAAACTAGGTGTTAACACCGAAATTATTGTTACCTCGGAAAGGACATAAATTGAGAAACAACCCAAAGTGTTAGAATTCATTTAAAATGGAATAGAGGACAATAAAAAGGCAAAGAAAGGAAAATAAAAGCCAAGTATGGGAAAAATTTACCAAGATATTTAGAACATATATCACATATTTTTGTACAAATAATTGAAGATACTTTTGTTTTGGACAAAATTAACTGTTTTACCCGGTAAATTGTAATATATTTGAAAGAAAGATGGATCTACACGATGAATCAATTCCATCATTAAAAGGAAGTAAAGTCTTCCGAAAAAGACACGCGCTTCTTAATTTAGGTCAAGAAGTTGTCGTCCAGGCCAGTTGTAGAGTCTACGAAAAACCTTGAAAAGTTTTCTCGAAAATCAGCTGGAAATCCACGGACCTCCGCATCAAACAGGGTCGCCATGTGGTCAAACTTATCCTAACCATGAGAGGATCTGTCTCGTAAAATGGGGAGGGTGCCGTGCAAATTAGCTTGATAAGACTAATGAATCAGACCCCCAGAAAAGGATTATCTCCTTAAAGATTAAAAATCAGCTTTTAAGCCTGATATCACTCAATCCTTGAGATTGACCTTAAAGATTGAGAATTACAAACTCATGGAATTCAATGATATCTAAACTCGAGCTTGAACGAGAAAATATTTTGATAAATTAAAACCGATTTGTTTTCTGAAAACCTATTTTCAATGAGTTCATTACCATTGAACGTAAAATCCTAAGAATTCACCGGAATTCATTAGGTCACCTGTTCCAAATCGGGTGTCAACCGTAAGAACGGTGGTTGCATAGCATGGTCGAAGACAGGACCTTGTGCCAGACTGAAAAACTATAGGGTGATCTTTACTATTGCTCCTACAAAGGATAGTAATTGCATCCGACATGATATAGACCATAATTAAAAGTATGTCACGGGACATTGCCTTAACAGTTGCTTGTTCAACGCTTTCCTTTACAACCGGACGGTAGTTTACCAAAAGGTAATATACGGAGCAAGTATACTGGATGTGTTGCTTTCCTAATACAAGGTTAGTAAGTGGGTGACACAAAACCATAAGTTTTGAGCTAAAATTTTTAAATATGAAACTCACAAAACCCACAAAAACAATTTTGCAAACACCGATGAAGGGTTATTCCGGAAAACTTATCTAGGGTAAAAGCTAGATTAAATTTTCAAAAGATCAAATGTTTTCATAAAGATCCAATTTCATAACGGATCTAAATTTTCATAGTCATGTGAGACTGTAAACCACATCGTTACTACCATTGTTCATACCGCCGTATAGAAATCACTGATGTATAAAGTGTGAAGAATAAAGAAGTGATTCTAGTATTTTTATTTCAAGACTATATTGTTTGAGGACAAGCAACGCTCAAGTGTGGGAATATTTGATAATGCTAAAAACAAACATATATTTCATAGCATTATCCTTTAAGAAAGACAAGCTTTTAGTTGCAATTGTCCTATTTACAAGTGATATTCGTTTAAATAATAAAAGGTGAATTCAAAGGCAGATTCGACGAATTAAAGACGCAAACGACCAAAAAGCTAAAAAGTACAAAGTACAATCAAAGAGGTTCAAATTATTGATGAGAAACGTCTCAAAAGTACAAGTGTACGAGCCGCAAAACGCAAAGTTCAAATTATTAAATCGTACAAAAGGACGTTCGAAAAACTGGAACCAGGACATGAATCAACTCTCAACGCACGACGCAATGGACCGAAAGTTACAAATTAATTATGTATATAAATATAATATAATATTTAATTAATTATGTAAATTATATATATATATTATATTTATATATTATAAAAATAAACGTCGGCAGCCTAGGATCCAATTTGTGTGAGCTGGAATGCGAACCTCCGCACTTAGAAGGGTAAAAACTCCGCACTCGCGGAGCTGCACAGTAAAATGTGGGCCTATAAAAGGCAACGAATTCTGCACTTCACAAACACATCTTTTTCTCTCTATCACTCAATGATATATATATATATATATATATATATATATATATATATATATATATATATATATATATATATATATATATATATATATATATATATATATATTATTTTAATTTTAATTTTAATTTTAATAATAAGGGTATGTTAGCGAATGTTGTAAGGGTGTAAGTCGAAATTCTGTTCGTGTAAAGCTACGCTATTATTAATCATTGTAAGTTATGTTCAACCTTTTTAAATTAATGTCTCGTAGCTAAGTTATTATTATGCTTATTTAATGCCGAAGTAATCGTGATGTTGGGCTAAATATTAAAATTGGGTAATTGGGCTTTGGACCATAATTGGGGTTTGGATAAAAGAACGACACTTGTGGAAATTAGACTATGGGCTATTAATGGGTTTTATATTAACTTAACGATACCTCGTTAATTTAATATAAAGGTTATAATTTGACGTATCTATAAATAACCACATACGCTTAATCGGGTACGGTGGGCGGAATATCTATAAATACCAATAATTGTTCATTTTACCGGACACGGAATTGGATTAATAGTTAATGGACTAGTTGAAACAGGGGTGGATTACATTCAATGGTAATTGGTGTAATTGTTAACAAAGTAATAAAACCTTGGATTACACGCAGTCGATAACCTGGTGTATTCATTAAACAAAGTATTAAGACCTTGTTACAATTCGAATCCCCAATTAGTTGGAATATTTGACTTCGGGTATAAGGATAATTTGACGAAGACTCTCGCACTTTATATTTATGACTGATGGACTATTATGGACAAAACCGTATGGACATATTGAATAATCCAGGACAAAGGACAATTAACCCATGGTGATAAACTAAATTCAACACGTCGAACATCATGATTACGGAAGTTTAAATAAGCATAATTCCTTTATTTCATATTTAATTGCACTTTTAAGTATCGCACTTTAATTTATTGTTATTTACTTTACGCTTTAAATTAAGTCTTTTATATATTTAATATTTTACATTAGGTTTTAACTGCGACTTAAGTTTTTAAATCGACAAATCGGTCATTAAACGGTAAAAACCCCCTTATATACAAATTTAGTTTTAAAAATATAGCGTTAAACTTGGCTAGTTCCCTGTGGACGAACCGAACTTACTAAAAACTACACTACTGTACGATTAGGTACACTGCCTATAAGTGTTGTAGCAAGGTTTAGGTATATCCACTCTATAAATAAATAAATAACTTGTGTAAAATTGTATCGTATTTAATAGAATTTACTAGTAAAATATTATAGTATTTATTATCCCACCTCGAACACATCAATTTCTTGCGGAATTAGTTCCAGTGCTAGATCCAGAGTTATTTTTATTTTGCATCGCAGCCTGTACTGCGGATATGTTTGCTGCAAGGAAAACACGGAAGTCTTCCTCGCTCATGTTCAAATTCTGACGAGTCACCGGTGCCATTTCCTTCAAAAATAGGAAAAAGAATTGAGTTAATCATATAGAATTTAAGAGTAGTCAATAGTATCTCATAGTATTATATGAACTTATTTATAAAAGCTTTTTCTTCATATTAGCATTTTATAGTTTATATTCGGGTAGTACCTACCCGTTAAGTTCATACTTACTAGCTACTATACAACTCAACTACTACGTTTCTATATGAAAAACTTATTACAATAATATTTCGCGTTCAAACTTTATACAAAATATTACAAACTTACAATACTGCTATTATACATATAGGATGAAATATAGCACATAATAACTTTGCTACCCGACAGCTATAAAGGCAATTCTAATTAATACGCAAGTTGTTCAGCAAAAGAAATAAAGACACGTAATTCATAAATCCAGAAACAAGTCATGCATTCTGGTTTTACTAAGACGACTTCCCATCCTTGATCTTGTGGAAAGTAACCGTTATGACCATTGGCTAGGCAGCATGTTGTCATGTCATCAAAAGGACGAGGGTTTCGTAATGCCCAACAGCCCCGTAATAATCTAAAAACCTTGTTTCTCACCCCAATTACTGAATCCATCACTTGTGGGAAGGTTTTATTTAAAAGTTATAATCCGATGTTTCTTTCCTCACTTTGGTAAGAAGCGAACATCACTAACCCGTAAGTATAACATGCTTCTTTATGTTGCACGTTAGAAGCTCTTTCTAACTCACGAAATCCTATGTTGGGATATGTTGAGTCAAAATAGGTTCTTAACCCGTAGCGTAAAATTACATTTGGGTTCCCCGCATTTAACGCTTTAAAGAAAACACGGCGTAACTTACGGTCTCCCCAATGTGATATACCCCACCTATCAAAGGAAAGCCTTTTATAAACTAAGGCATTTCTGGAAAGTCTTTCAAATGTTTGACAAGTTAATTTTGCCATAACTAAATGTGCTGATGAATTCTGACCGACTCTAGACATGATTTCCTCAATCATATCCTCTGGTAGGTCTTCTAAAATATTCGTTTGTCTACACTTAACGTCGATTTTGTTTTTATACTGTAAAATAGACAAGGATTAGATTCGTAAAAGATAATTAACAAACAATACAAGCAATTTTTACATAGAACATAAAAGTACAAGCACAATACAATACATATAATACACAACATGATTACAACCCTCTAATCTGAATCACTGGTTTCTTCTTCTTCGAACTTGGTTCGCTTTCCTAATTTTCTAGGAATATATGGTGTTCCTCTAATACGAGCCGTCGTTTTCCACAATGGTTTAGAAAAACCTGGTGGTTTAGAGGTTCCCGGGTCATTGTTACATTTTAGGAAATACGGATGTTGCCGATACATATAAAGTTCATCGGGGTTAGAATCGGGTTTCTCTATTTTTATACATTTTCCCTTATTATTTTCTTTCGCTTTATTAAATTGGGTCAAGGTAATTTCTATAACATCATCGGAATCCTCATCGGGATCCGATTCATCAGAAAATTGGTAATCTTCTCAATATTTTGCTTCCTCGGTGGAAACACCATTGACCATTATTAACTTTGGTCCATTGGTTGAGGATTTTCTTTTATTTAATCGATTAATTGTAGGTATCAATATTTCTTCCTCCAGAACCTCTTCTTCTTCCGATTCATCCTCTTCCGATTCCTCCTCTTCTTATTCCTCTTCTTCCGGTTCCTCTTCTCCGGTTCCTCTTCTTCTGGTTCCTCTTCGGGAATTTGTGAATCTTCCCAAATTATATTCGACTCTTCATTATTATTAGGTGAGTCGATGGGATTTGTACTAGTGGTAGAAATCTATCACACAATATCAAACACATTAAGAGGTTAATATATCACATAATATTTACATGTTAATAATATATAGTTTCCAACAAAGGTGTTAAGCAATCGTTTTTAAAGAAAACACGGTCGAAGTCCAGACTCACTAATGTATCCTAACAAACTCGATAAGACACACTAATGCAAATTTCTGGTTCTCTAAGACCAACGCTCGGATACCAACTGAAATGTCCTGTTCATATTGATTATAAACGTTCCATATTAATTGATTTCGTCGCGAGGTTTTGACCTCTATATGAGACGTTTTTCAAAGACTGCATTCATTTTTAAAACAACCATAACCTTTATTTTATCGATAAAGGTTTAAAAAGCATTACGTAGATTATCAAATAATGATAATCTAAAATATATTGTTTACACACGACCATTACATAATGGTTTACAATAAGAATATATTACATCAAAAATAAGTTTCTTGAATGCAGTTTTTACATAATATCATACAAGCATGGACTCCAAATCTTGTCCTTATTTTAGTATGCAACAGCGGAAGCTCTTAATAATCACCTGAGAATAAACATGCTTAAAACGTCAACAAAAATGTTGGTGAGTTATAGGTTTAACCAATATATTATCAAATCATAATAATAGACCACAAGATTTCATATTTCAATACATCCCATACATAGAGATAAAAGTTATTCATACGGTGAACACCTGGTAATCGACATTAACAAGATGCATATAGAATATCCCCATCATTCCGGGACACCCATCGGACATGATAAAATCGAAGTACTAAAGCATTCCAAATTCCAGAATGGGGCTTGTTGGGCCTGATAGATCTATCTTTAGGATTCGCGTCAATTTGGGGGTCTGTTCCCAAATTCTTAGGCTACCAAGCTAAAAGGGGACATATTCGGCTTCGATCATTCACCCATATAAAGTAGTTTCATTTACTTGTGTCTATTTCGTAAAATATTTATAAAATTGCATGTATTCTCATCCCAAAATATAAGATTTTAAAAGTGGGACTATAACTCACTTTCACATATTTTTACTTCGTGGGGAAGTAAGACTTGGCCACTGGTCGATTCACGAACCTATAACAAATATGTACATATATATCAAAGTATGTTCAAAATATATTTACAACATTTTTAATACGTTTTACTATTTTAAGTTTATTAAGTCAGCTGTCCTCATTAGTAACCTACAACTAGTTGTCCATAGTTAGATGTACAGAAATAAATCGATATATATATTATCTTGAATCAATCCACGGCCCAGTGTATATATGTCTCAGGCTAGATCACAACTCAAAGCATATATATATTTGGAATCAACCTCAACCCTGTATAGCTAACTCCAACATTACTGCATATAGAATGTCTATGGTTGTTCCAAATAACATATATACATGGGTCGATATGATATGTCAAAACATTTGTATACGTGTCTATGGTATCCCAAGATTACATAATATATTAGAATACATGTATAATACAATATGAGTTAGCTAGGATATGATTAATATAGATTTGTTACCAATTTTCAAGTAGCTACAACAAGCAAAAAAATATCCAATCTTGTTTTACCCATAACTTCTTCGTTTTAAATCCGTTTTGAGTGAATCCAATTGCTATGGTTTCATATTGAACTTAAGTTTATGAATCTATACATAAAAAGTATAAGTTTATAGTCATAAATACAGGTTACAAGTTGTTTTTTTAAAGGTAGTCATTTCAGTCGAAAGAACGACGTCTAAATGACCATTTTGGCAAACATACTTCCACTTTGAGTTTAACCATGATTTTTGGATATAGTTTCATGTTCATAAGAAAAATCATTTTCCCAGAAGAACAACTTTTAAATCAAATTTTATCATATTTTTTAATTACCTAACCCAAAACAGCCCGCGGTGTTACTACGACGGCGTATATCCAGTTTTACGGTGTTTTTCATGTTTTCAGGTTTTAAATCATTAAGTTATCATATCATATAGATATAGAACATGTGTCTAGTTGATTTTAAAAGTTAAGTTAGAAGAATTAAGTTTTGTTTGCGAACAAGTTTAGATTTAACTAAACTATGTTCTAGCGATTACAAGTTTAAACTTTTGAATAAGGTAGTTTTATATATATGAATCGAATGATGTTATGAACATCATTACTACCTCAAGTTTTGTGAATAAACCTACTGGAAATGAAAAAATAGATCTAGCTTCAAAGGATCCTTGGATGGCTTGAAAGTTCTTGAAGCAAAATCATGACACGAAAACAAGTTCAAGTAAGATTTCCACTCGAAATAAGATTGTTATAGTTATAAAAATTGAATCAAAGTTTGAATATGAGTATTACCTTGTATTAGAAAGATATATTACTGTAAATAAGAAAGATTTCTTGAGGTTGGATGATCACTTTACAAGATTGGAAGTAAGCTAGCAAATTTGGAAGTATTCTTGATTTTATGAAACTAGAACTTATAGAATTTATGAAGAACACTTAGAACTTGAAGATAGAACTTGAGAGAGATCAATTAGATGAAGAAAATTGAAGAATGAAAGTGTTTGTAGGTATTTTTGGTCGTTGGTATATGGATTAGATATAAAGGATGTGTAATTTTATTTACATGTAAATAAGTCATGAATGATTACTAATATTTTTGTAATTTTATGAGATATTTCATGCTAGTTTCCAAATGATGGTTCCCACATGTGTTAGGTGACTCACATGGGCTGCTAAGAGCTGATCATTGGAGTGTATATACCAATAGTACATACATCTAAAAGTTGTGTATTGTACGAGTACGAATACGGGTGCATACGAGTAGAATTGTTGATGAAACTCAAAGAGGATGTAATTGTAAACATTTTTGTTAAGCAGAAGTATTTTGATAAGTGTCTTGAAGTCTTTCAAAAGTGTATGAATACATATTAAAATACTATATGTATATACATTTTAACTGAGTCGTTAAGTCATCGTTAGTCGTTACATGTAAATTTTGTTTTGAAACCTTTAGGTTAACGATCTTGTTAAATGTTGTTAACCCATTGTTTATTATATCTAAAGAGATGTTAAATTATTACATTATCATGATATTATGATATATTAATATATCTTAGTATGATATATATACAGTTAAATGTTGTTACAACTATAATCGTTACATATATGTCTCGTTTCGAAATCATTAAGTTAGTAGTCTTATTTTTACATATGTAGTTCATTGTTATTACACTTAATGACATGTTTACTTATCATTTATCATGATTAAACATAGTGTATCAATATCTTAATATGATTCATATGTATTTAGTAAGACGTTGTTATAACGATAATCGTTATAGATATCGTTTCGAGTTTCTTAATTCAATAAACTCAATTTTATGTATATAACTCATTGTTAAAATACCTAATGAGATACTTACTTATCATAATATCATGTTAAATATATATATAATCATATATATGTCATCATATAGTTTTTACAATTTTTAACGTTCGTGAATCACCAGTCAACTTGGGTGGTCAATTGTCTATATGAAACCTATTTCAATTAATCAAGTCTTAACAAGTTTGATTGCTTAACATGTTGGAAACACTTAATCATGTAAATAACAATTTCATTTAATATATATAAACATGGAAAAGTTCGGGTCACTACATAGTCAGGGTTGAATTTAGAAAATAAGGTGCGTCTTAACTTTTGACGTTGTCTTGGTTGAATTTCCGGAATTCAAGGGGTTTAAAGAAATCTTCAAAATCTAAAAGATTTGATTCTTCGGTAAATCAGGAAATTAGAATCCCCTTTGGTTAAATGCGATAATCTGTCTTGATTGATCGGTCTGGCTTTTCAAATTACCAGAAGTCACGAGAAAAGATAGAACTATCAGGAAGAGATGTTCTTAATATGTTTGGAGATTAGATAGAATGTAAGAGTCATGTAACATGGCACATGATAACGGTATGGTCTGTGAATCATCATGTTTCATTAGAAACTCAGCATGACTTACTATAATATAATCACGTTGATCAAGTGTCATTATATTATACTAACTCATGCATCAATTTCCAACACTACTTCAAAAACATTCATATTTAAAGTTAGAATTTTTCAGAATTTAGAAACTAAAACAGTTTCTCTTTTGATGTAATACAGATAATGCGGAGAGGTAAATGATTTCAGATAAGAATAGTTATGAAAATATCTTCAGGAATATCGAGGATATTTATAATCAAAGATACGATGATATCTTATAATTTCTAATATCGAAGGATGATGAAGAAGATTTATCCGTAAAAGTTTAGAGTCAGGAGCAAGGTATTCGTTAATGACTTCAACAGATGCTGAATCATTTGGATTCTTTGAAGGCAGATTTAGTCTCTGTGATTTTTCCACAGTCTCCTTCATAATTTAGCATAATCCGCTTTTTGGTACTAATTTTCTATTGAGCATTTCCAACACTCCATTCTTTATCATCAAACTTTCGACTGTTATGGTCATTTACAGTGTTTGCTGCTTCTTCAGCAATTTTCAAAATTAAGAGTATTGGTTCGTAGATTGAGTGATTTTCAGAATTTCAAAATGGAAGATCATTATTCTAAGAGATAAAGGTTATATGTATACATATACTGTTGATGCAGACATACTGCGAGATTTTAAAATACTGATTGCTAATTCCCGGTAATTGATGTGGTAATTCTCGTTATAAGATGTGGATGAGTATATGAATAGGTTTTAACGAACAATTATAATAGTTCTTCGGAGAGACATAAGCCAATGAGTAAAGAATTTGCTGGTAAGTTTACTGCTAATGTGGTGGAATATAAACGGTTCTTTGGTAACGATGATGAAGGGGTAATCTTTATAATAAGGTTTATTCGAATGAAAAATTGAAGTTGATTTGTTGGAACTGTGACAAAATTGGCTAATTTGAAAAAGAATTTCAATATTATTTTCGGTAATAACAATGCCAAAGGAGCTATCACAGATACGTGTTAAACGTTTACTCAGGTTCCGAGAGTTTTTCAGGTGCATAACTATATGCATAAATCTTTCCTTCCGTAGATGAAGTGAGGTTAGTTCAACCTCTCGATTGATGTGTTTTCAAGAATCATGAAAGGTTTGAACGCAGATTGTAATCGTCAAGATACAAATGAGGTTTAAGATGAAATCAAGTGGCAAACTTGAAGAAAAGTTTAGTTTCATATGTTATAATCAATATTTTAATTCATTTTAATTGTCCAATGTCATTAGTCCATAGTTAGGAGTCCACAATTAGTAGTTCAACAATTCATATATAGTTTAATATATAATATTCGAATTAATTAATACATGTCGTGACCCGTTATATACATGTCTCAGACTCGATCACTGTGACAACTCGGAAATTTTTGACCAAATTTAAACTTTTTCTTTAAATGACTTAATGTTTTCGACACGATAAGCAAAGTCTGTAATGTTGAGTCACGAAAGTTTTGGAACTATATTCATGTAATCAATTATTCTTTGACTGTTCTCGAAGATTCACGAACAATATATATAACTTAATGTGCATATATATATATGATTTCAAGTTATTTAGTAAACGATAGTAACATTCGATTATTGATTCGATTGATATTTAGATAAGTTAACTAAAACGTTTAAGATGAACCAGTAAAACACTAATTTGCTACAGTATTTTCGAATTTCTACAGTACCCGAAAAGCTACAGTGTATATATATATATATATATATACATATATATATATATATATACATACATATATATATATATATATATACATATATATATATATATATATATATATATATATATATATATATATATATATATATATATGTACTACGAGACGATGATTTATAGAAGCAAATAACCAAAACACTTAATTGATTAAAGCTACACTTCGAGTGACATAGTTTATCAATGATTAAGTTTAATTTTTGATAGAGGTACACTTCGCGTAATGAAAAGTACTAGTTTTCTAAGCGTACGAAAATGCGTTCGAGAAACTGGAACCGGGACATAAGTCGAGTGGTGACGTACGACTTATCGGAACAAAAATTACAGGTTAACTATGCACGAAAATTTAATATAATATATAAATTAAATATATTATATATATTATATTTAAATATGTCGACAAGCAAGAAACAAGCGAATGTGAGCTGTCACTAGGGGCCATGTGATCGCATGGGTTCCCCTCAATCATTCTGGCTCAGTTACACTCTCATTCTCTCTCGATCTCTTTTTCTATATTTATATTTATTATTATTATTATTATTATTATTATTATTATTATTATTATTATTATTATTACTATTATTATTATTATTATTATTATTATTAAGATTAATATTATTATTATTAATATTATTATTATTATTATTATTATTATTATTATTATTATTATTAAGATTAATATTATTATTATTAATCTTATTATTATTATTAGTAGTATTATTATACATAAAATACTACGACGAAGTCATGAGCGTGTCACTTTCAAAATGGGTCCTCAAACGGGTTAAAGCTATGAAAATTATGGATTATAGCTATGGAGGTTATGGGTAATGTTCGTGGGTAATATTCGCAAGTCAAACCTAGTGTTTATCATCTCTGTTGCGTCTACGTACTTTCCTGCAATATTGAATCACAATATTGATACGTGAGCATTCATATCTTATCTTTTATATATTATTTGTGTATCCATGTCTAGTGCTTGAGTATATATGTTATGCTTGTTTGTATGCTAAATTTAGTCATTAATGAATCATGAATTAAATACATATATTACTGATAAAAGGTATATGATATGCATGTTTTTGGAAAGCTGGTGAAAAATCAATAACTTTTCATTTAGAAATCGCGTAATTTCGATGGACGAATTAAAAGATATGGACAACTGAATTATGTTTAATAATAATTGAAATTGCTTTTGAATCTGCAATTAAGATTTAAACAACCTGTTTATGAGATTGATAAATTGGATTTTTGAATACTACTAGTCGAGTAAATGAATCCTTATATAAGGCACGTCTCGTTTTGTTAAACAATTGTCAAAATTGATTGTTTTGTCATATTTTAAAGCCATATAAAAACTATAGTCTAATTTTACAAGTATTGGGAAACTATGTGAAATGTTAAAATGTTTCGATTGCCATGATCATTCAACTATAGTATTGAGTCAGATTTACTTGTTGAAACGACTTTGGATAACTTTTGTATGTTGATCTCAAGCATTAGGATTGTGACACTATGACCTGACCTAGCTTGATATACAGTTATTGACCAACATATGTTCTCTAGGTTGAGATCTACGGTTATTTGGTATTCCGAGTTTCGGTCACATTTCGGTGAATGACTTTATGTGCTGCTAAGGTGAGTTTCATTGCTCCCTTTTTAATTGCTTTTGCAATCTATATTTTTGGGCTAAGAATACATGCACTTTATTTTAAACGCAATGGACACAAGTAAATACTTAATTCTACACTGAGTTTGAACTGAAAATCCCTTATCTTTGGTAACTAGTAACTGCCGGTTATAAGAACTGGCGGGCGCGAGTAGTTGTATATGGATCCATAGGGCTTGACATCCCCATCTGTTCTAGGTATAGAAACCCTAGCCTGAACTATAAAACAGACGAATACTATTTGAGTTTAGTACACATTGGTTTGCGTGTATTGTACATGTTGGTTGCATGTATGTTAAAACATGGGTACTTATTATAACGTTAAAGCTTAGTTACCAGGGTGCTCAATTTCTTAGAATATTTTGATAAACGTTTCTGGATGAAACAACTGAAATCTTGTGATCCACCTTTATATACAGATTATACGATACATTAAAACTATAAACTCACCAACCTTTGTGTTGACACTTGTTAGCATGTTTATTCTCAGGTTCCCTAGAAGTCTTCCGCTGTTTGCTTATATGTTAGACAAGCTTTGTGCATGGAGTCATACATGCTTTATTCAAGAAAACGTTGCATTCACAAAACCATCATCATGTATCTATTTTGACTGCATTGTCAATGGAAGTATTATTGTAAACTATTATTTACGGTGATTGTCTATATGTAGAAATCATCAGATGTCGAAAACCTTGGATTTAAATATTCATTATGGTATAACTTTTCCAAAGAATGCAATGTTTATAAAACGTATCATATAGAGGTCAAATACCTCGCAATGAAATCGATGAATAATGTATTCGTCCATATGGATTTGGAGCGATCGTCACAATCACAACTCAAAGTATATATATATTATTGTAGAATCAACCTCAACCCTGTATAGCTAACTCGAACATTACTGCATTTAGAGTGTCTATGGTTATTCCAAATAATATATATAGATGCGTCGATATGATATGTCAAAACCTTGTATACGTGTCCCGATATTTAAAGTGCATAAAATAAATAACAGAAATTAAATGACGATAAATAAAATTGCTAGAATTAAAATTGCGATAATTAAATTGCGATAAATAAATTGCGATAAATAAATGTAATAAGGGATTAACAGTTAGCTAAGAACAGTTAGCTAGGATTTTGTTATCGTGGATTCTTAACAAGATCTATCATAGTTAATTTGTTTGTTTCTAACAAATTTTATTTTTGTCAACTGTTTTCTTCATTATGCCACTTGTTGAATTCTGATAGGTCAAAATCCAAATATGAAATTGAATAAAAATGGTTATTCTACGGTGAACGGATACGTATATCTGTGGATGTAAGTAAGATAGTAAATGACTGTTGAATCAAATTCGAAGAATGTACAGTGTAACTTATTAATGTGAAATCTAAATATTCCTCGGGTATTACCTACCCATTAAAATATTTTCACCATTAACAGTTTGTACAAAAGAATTTTTAATTACAATCTTTATGAAAACATATATACATATATATTTCCTTCAAATGTAATCATGGATTTAATGAGTTAATATAATATTAAACTCATTTGATTTTCGGTTTGAGTTAGAATAAATAATCTCCAAGACTTTAGAGATTACATAATCGTCATGTAGAACGAAGATAAATGAGGTAGAATGATACGTAGAACGATGATTATACTCGAGGTTCAAAATGAGATGTTGAGGCATGGATTGTTGATGGTACTGGTGCTGTTACTGATGGTACTGTTGGTGCCGGTGATGTTGCTAAAGCTGGTAAATTTTGCACCATATTCTCCAAATTGATTACTCGAGCGCGAAGTTCGTTGACTTCTTATATTATTCCGGGATGATTGTCGGTCGGAACGAGCAGATGAATAAGGTTTAGAATTGTGGATAAAATATAATCGTGTCGAGCTATTCTAGAAATGAGGATGAAAATGGTGTTTCGGATAGGTTCGCCGGTAAGTGCTTCGGGTTCTTCACCAAGAGGTGAATTCGGTTGGTGGAAGGGATCGCCTTCTTCTCGTCTCCATTGATTAAGTCGACTACGAACCCATCCCCAATTCATCCAGAATTGGTGATGACTGATTTGTTGATCCATTCATGTCACACTGTTTTCGGAGCTCGAGTGAAACTCCATATCGGAATCCGAGGGACTTGAACTAGTGGCGAGTTCCATTTCGTACGATTGAATAAAGGATTTTTCGATATGAAAAGATTTCCGGGTATCGAATGGTATTCTAATTACATAGAATATCTATATATATAGTACTAAAGATTTCGTAGATTACGAAGAAATTTACGGAATGTACTAGATAAAGTTTACAGTAACAGATACTCTAAGATATAAATTAGCAGATACGCTAAGATATGAATTTCATCTATACACTATTCATGCAATCAATGCAGTAAGATGTGTTTAGACTAAGAATGATAAGCAAGTGATTTCCGACAAAAATGATAAGCAAGTGATTTCCAAATTGAGCAAGGCGGCCATACCTTCTCGTACTCAATACAAAATAATTAATTAAAATAATTCTAAATTATTTAATTTTAATAATTAAAATAATTATTAATAAGATTTAATAATAATAATTAATTAATAATATTTAATTTTAATTCAAAATTATTTAGATTAATGACATCACCTACCATGCTTAGACTTTTTTCTTTTTCTTTTTGATTTTTTCTTACCAAAGGAATTAACCTAATAATGACATCATCATTGTAGGATTTTAATACATATATATATATATATATATATATATATATATATATATATATATATATATATATATATATATATATATATATATATATATATGTATGTATGTATGTATAATAATGCATACAAGAGGATGCATACCGAGATTATTGTTGTATACAAATTGTTTATCATTTAAAATGATTGAGGCTCTTTTATTATATTATTCAAAGCATTCACATATCTATTGTTGTAATGAAATTGAGCACCTGGTATTATCTATTTCAGGTTTGAAAAGTTGAGGACTTAGTGAGCCTATGATATGCATGATTGCATGCACCAACTATTGGGTCGTTGACATATATAATTGGATATAAATAAATACTTGTATTTGAACGAATATTTATATCATATTTTTTTATAAACTATAATGTTTCTTTAGTACTCCGTAATATATAGGCTTTTAGTGTTGCACTTCCTCATAGAATTTAAAACTTACCTCGATGTATAACTAATTTAATTTGAAACAGTTTTTGAGCAACCGTGCAACGCACGAGCTCAAAACCTAGTAAAGTATAAAGAGAAGTTTATACGATTTTTGAGCAACCGTGCAACGCACGTGCTCAAAACCTAGTAAAGTATAAAGAGAAGTTTATGTCTATCGAGGTTATCGATATTCCAAATCCTAGTTAACAACTATAAACATGCATGCTATCTGATTCATGACTACTGAGTAACTGATACCATTGCTAATATTAAAAGACCCAAAAAATGAAGACTTTTATCAGAGTTTAGGCATATAAGGATGACAAAATTAAATATAAATGCATAAATATTAAGCCAGTAAACCTTTGAAACCACAAGATCCATTTTCAAATGTAACTAGTGTAGTCCAAAAACTACTCTGTAAGAGCATGGTTCTCTATCCAAAAACATAACACTACAACAAATTTGCTAATTAGCCACGCATAAATTTACACACTTTTTAAAAGTGTACTTTTTTGTTAAATTCCTCACACTTGTAAATGTGTGTATATGTATTATATTTATAAGTGTAGAATATCATTATAGTTTCACACAAAAAATTGTAGGGAAAAAAGTTCACACTAATTTGTGTGTATAATCATAAATATAACCACACTTAAGAGTGTTAAGTTAATTTTGTCGCACTAGATTTGTTCACGCTCCCCCTTGTGTGAAGAAATGAGGTGTAACAAAATTTACTCACATTTTTAAATGTGATTAAATTTGTGTTTGTACACACTAATAAGTGTGAACAAACTTTTTCTACAATTTTATGTGTGAAAATTGAATAACATTCAACATTTATAAATGTAGCAAACTTATACATATTTATAAGTGTGAGGAATTTGATAAAAAACTCACACTTTCCTACAAGTGTGTAAAAATATGCGTGAACAATTGATAAATTTGCTGTAGTGTAATCATGAACCACACTTAGAACTTTAGGAGTGTGATTCAATTATATCATTTTTTTATCAAGTATAACTATAGAGCATCTTTCATTATTCACGCACAAAAAAGTAAAAAACATGGTTTTGGAGGAGCACATTCCTGACCAATATATCGACTTTTACATGCTCTTAACTCTTAACATCATCAATCAGCTGGGAAATTGAGAACTAGACATAAACTATATACAAATTGCAATAGTATTAGTACCTTCACATACAAACTTTAATGGAGAAGTGGTATACGCACACTACATATTGCTACTGCTTTAATCATGTTGCATTAAGTCCCATCCAGCAACAAATACATATTATTATCGCCTGAAGCCTATGTGTAACACAATTTTACATATTATTATCGCCTCACAGCAACAAATACAAACCATCCACACACACTACAACAAATTAAAAAGGTCTAGTCCACACACATATTTATACCTATTTTCACGCTTTAAATGGTGTGCAATTATCAACCTCACGCTTGGCCAATGTGTGTGGAAATCAGCCGTAACAAAATTCATCTGCATTTGCACGCTTTTGAGTGTGAAATTACACTACAACAAAGTATGCGGATATACACGCTTTTTTAGTGGTTTACTCACACTTAGAATTGTGTCCATATTTGTTGCTCACGCTTGTATGATCCGTGTGGAATATGGGCGTAACAAAATTTCTTCAGTTATACACGCTTGTTTGTGTGAAAGATTTGTTCAGCTCTTCACATTAAGAAGCGTGAAGATATAGAGTTAAATTTTCACGCTTTTAAATGTTAACCAATTATTTCAACACTCGCAATTCAAAGCGTGTAGTTCTAGTCAAAATTTTCATGTATTCATTATTCACAAGCATGAGCGTGAGCAATTGAAATTTTTCATAATAAATAATAATAATTATTTACAAGCATGAGCGTGAGCAATTAAAATTTTTCATAATAAATTATATATATATATATATATATATATATATATATATATATATATATATATATATATATATATATATATATATATATATATATATATATTATTGGTCATTTAGTTACGGCTAGACAATACGTTTTATTATATTGTAACAAAAACATGGGTGACATTCTTTAAAGAAAATATTATTACAATGCAAACTTAAGATTTAAATACATGTTACAAGTCTATTAACATCTACTATACTAATAGACGAAACAAGTATCAGTACGGCCCTCGCGTTGAATGGGTATGTTTGGGTTCTTGTGCATTCCAGGAGTCGACAATAGTATGTAGTACGTGATGATCTCCGAGGTAAAGGCGGTCCAGCGTTGATACACCTTCACTTCTATCGTTTTTACTTGTGATTCGGACTAAGATCTTACAACTATTGGTTGTTCCGTTCTGCAAAGATCAAGAGGTTAATAAGATGTGGTTATAATTACATTCATAATAATGTATTTCAAACAGTTTCTAGGAGGCTGCTTGCATCTAAACATCAAATTATTACAACTTCAAAAAGAATGCAAATAGATAATACACACCATTGAAATTTTATACTTGCAAAGCCAAATACAAATATGTAAATTGAATTGTAAAACAGAAGCCACAAATATAAGGTTGTAACAAAGATATGCCTTATGGCAAAAAAAAAAAAAAAAATTATAAGGAATACAAATAAAAAGCTTATGAAGTAATACCTTCTGTAACAGCATGAGAAGCAAACTCAAAAGAAAATGGTAGAAGATTTTATGATAAATTTTTTGTGGATTAACAAAACGTTGAGCATCTAATCTAGAACGTGTGCAGTTAACAATGCACACAACATAAGAGAAGAGGTCACATTACATCACAAAATAACAATATACTGGTACATATCTAAAATAACAATTAATATAGCAAAGCATGAATCTTAAAAAGAACCTCTGTTTGTACAAAATCGAACAGCACTTGCAGAAGAGCTCCCGACAGAAGCAACAGAAACATTGGTTACCGCAGATGAACTCATTAACAGATAATAAAGAAAATAATATGAATCTTGCATAGAGTAGAACTTAAGTATCCATGAAAAATAGTAACAAATAAGAAAGGTTGAACCTTGAATCTATGATACTGATCAACTGCTTGATCAACATTGCTAAAATCAACTATCCTTCCTATTGGTATCATTATCATCGTCACATTAACATATCTGGTTTACACAAATACCAATCATCATAACCGAACATATATAATCATGTATGCATATGGATGTATACCTTTCCATAACGGCATTACATCATAATTTTATGTATCATAGATGTGTATCCTTATCGTTACACCATATGTATGATACTCTAGCTTCTGTTTAATAATTGATGTTTCAGGGCTATCAAGAAGTAAACAACTGAAAAGAGAACTTGTAAAGGCGACCCAAAACTATTAAAGTAAGTTTTATGATCTTTAACACCCAAACAATATACAATACTAGATACAGATACTACTTGAGGAGAAAGAAACAAAAAATATGTTGAAACAACCCAACCCGTATTCCATACGATAATTTTTTTTTTAAATAATACACATTTACGCGCCAATTAAATATGTAACCATTCCACACGTTCGTTGGAACATACAACAAGTTTTAGTGTTTACAAAAGGCACAAAGGCCATTAACGATGAGATAAGAGGTTTTGACCAATACAAAAATGATAGTTTTAAACCAAACAACACATCGAGCATGGTTTGGGACTAAACTACCCAAAACGCTGGGCCAACTTCCAAAAGCTCCAACAAAACATCATCAAAGGACACCTAATGCCCGATAACCCCCTTGCCCTTATCCACACCTGCATCTAAAAAGATAAACAACGAGAGGGGTAAGCTAATGCTTAGTGAATGCAATAATTATACATGTACATATATAATCTACTTATTTGCAACCACTTACGCAACACCGCATACAAGCTAGCAATACGACGACCATGCAAACATCATGCATAAACTACTATCCACAATTTACAAGAAACTAGCAACTAGCAACACCAATAGCATATAGTTCAATATTAATTATGCTAATACCAAACTCACACAACCATGGTTAACCAATAGTAAAAGGAATGGTACTCGAATTTCCCATCGGTGTTTATAACAACCGTTAGTGTACAACACATATATCACCAACCCTTGGACAACACATATCCGTTCATAAGATCGTTAGTGTACAACGCATATATCACCAACTTGGACAACACATATCCGTTCATAAATCGTTAGTGTACAACACATATATCACTAACTAGGACAACACATATCCTTACGTACAAATAAACACATCATATACGTATAAGTATACTTATTCCACTCATCTTGACACAAGGATGATGATTATGCACGTCCGAACTTCAAGGCAATGTACCTAATTCATTAAGTACACATTCAATCACACAACTAGTGGAATTAACCACAATACTTACACTTGAGCATTTAATGACCCAATTTGCATTAAATGACTCAACTACACCACAACCGCCCATAAATGGCCAAAGCTCATATTAAATCACTAAGGCTAGTGATTTAAAGTCTACTAACATCAATTAACATAACTTAGGGTAATTCATACCCATTTCACCCAATTAGGTCAACTAGTACCCATTTGACCCATTTTGAATACTTAGACTCACAATCGAGTCAAACTCACCCGTTAACAATTCTTTCATAAATCTAAAAGTGTATTAGTGACTAGCAATACCATTTGACACTTACAACCTCAAATCACAAGACCAAAACCCTAGTTTGTGGCTATTAGGGTTTCATTACAACAACATAACCCAAATTCACCCATTTTACCCTCAAATGGGTCATACAAGTCTCTAGTAACCAAAACCCTAGCCATTAACCAATTAAAACTCAAAACATAAAGTTAGAACTTACCGAGACTATCAACGTGTAGCTAGAGACACAAGGAACAACTTTAATTCTTGCTCCAAAGATCAACCCTCAATCCTTCACTCTCAAATCTCACTTTTAATTCAAATGGGTTTTAAGTTTTGGGAGAGAAAATGAAAGAAAATAGAAAAATGAAATGAATTAAATGAACAAGTGGTGGAGATTTAATGCTCCCATCAGATCTACACGTTAAATTACCAATTTGCCCCTTGAAATCCCTTAAAAAGAACAAAGTCCGGAATCTGTCCAGCAGGACTGTCGCGGCGCGACCAAATTCTCGCGGCGCGGCGTATAACAGGGAAACAGACCCTTCTTAACTCAACTTCTGATCCAGATTTCCTTTGTATGTCGCGTCGCGACCCAGATCCTCGCGGCGCGGCGTTATCCGTCACCTGGCCACTTCGACCACACTCAAACCCAAAAATCGTTTTACACACTCTCAATTCGTTCATGCTTCCAATACACGCCTAAACCTCATATCTAAGTCTCACAAGACTTAACGCTAACTGAACTCATTTATAAACTTATGTACGCACACATTAACAAGTACATATCTATATATAACTACACATATATCTATACATTTACGCAAAAGCTAACGAGTTACAAATGTACCAATGATTAAGTGTGTACCTTTAGACGTGTACGGGAAAAACGGGATGTTACATATGTATATATAGTGTATATATATTACTTGAGGCCACCAAAATATTGAGTACAAGCATACAACACAGATCAATTTTTATTTTGGCATATCCTTTATATAGTAGTTCCCTTTGATGTCCTAATTGTAGTGACCCGAACTTTTCCAAGTTTATATATATTAATTGAGATTGATATTTACATGATTAAATGTTTCCAACATGTTAAGCAATCAAACTTGTTAAGACTTGATTAATTGAAATATGTTTCATATAGACAATTGACCACCCAAGTTGACCGGTGATTCACGAACGTTAAAACTTGTAAAAACTATATGATGACATATATATGGATATATATATATAGTTAACATGATACTATGATAAGTAAACATATCATTAAGTATATTAACAATGAACTACATATGTAAAAACAAGACTACTAACTTAATGATTTTTAAACGAGACATATATGTAACGATTATCGTTGTAAAGACATTTAATGTATATATATCATATTAAGAGATATTCATACATGATAATATCATGATAATATAATAATTTAAAATCTCATTTGATATTATAAACATTGGGTTAACAACATTTAACAAGATCGTTAACCTAAAGGTTTCAAAACAACACTTACATGTAACGACTAACGATGACTTAACGACTCAGTTAAAATGTATATACATGTAGTGTTTTAATATGTATTTATACACTTTTTAAAGACTTCAATACACTTATCAAAATACTTCTACTTAACAAAAATGCTTACAATTACATCCTCGTTCAGTTTCATCAACAATTCTACTCGTATGCACCCGTATTCGTACTCGTACAATACACAGCTTTTAGATGTATGTACTATTGGTATATACACTCCAATGATCAGCTCTTAGCAGCCCATGTGAGTCACCTAACACATGTGCGAACCATCATTTGGCAACTAGCATGAAATATCTCATAAAATTACAAAAATATGAGTAATCATTCATGACTTATTTACATGAAAACAAAATTACATATCCTTTATATCTAATCCATACACCAACGACCAAAAACACCTACAAACACTTTCATTCTTCAATTTTCTTCATCTAATTGATCTCTCTCAAGTTCTATCTTCAAGTTCTAAGTGTTCTTCATAAATTCTACAAGTTCTAGTTACATAAAATCAAGAATACTTTCAAGTTTGCTAGCTCACTTCCAATCTTGTAAGGTGATCATCCAACCTCAAGAAATCTTTGTTTCTTACAGTAGGTTATCATTCTAATACAAGGTAATAATCATATTCAAACTTTGGTTCAATTTCTATAACTATAACAATCTTATTTCAAGTGATGATCTTACTTGAACTTGTTTTCGTGTCATGATTCTGCTTCAAGAACTTCGAGCCATCCAAGGATTCGTTGAAGCTAGATCCATTTTTCTCTTTTCCAGTAGGTTTATCCAAGGAACTTAAGGTAGTAATGATGTTCATAACATCATTCGATTCATACATATAAAGCTATCTTATTCGAAGGTTTAAACTTGTAATCACTAGAACATAGTTTAGTTAATTCTAAACTTGTTCGCAAACAAAAGTTAATCCTTCTAACTTGACTTTTAAAATCAACTAAACACATGTTCTATATCTATATGATATGCTAACTTAATGATTTAAAACCTGGAAACACGAAAAACACCGTAAAACCGGATTTACGCTTTCGTAGTAACACCGCGGGCTGTTTTGGGTTAGTTAATTAAAAACTATGATAAACTTTGATTTAAAAGTTGTTATTCTGAGAAAATGATTTTTATTATGAACATGAAACTATATCCAAAAATTATGGTTAAACTCAAAGTAGAAGTATGTTTTCTAAAATGGTCATCTAGACGTCGTTCTTTCGACTGAAATGACTACCTTTACAAAAACGACTTGTAACTTATTTTTCTGACTATAAACCTATACTTTTTCTTTTTAGATTCATAAAATAGAGTTCAATATGAAACCATAGCAATTTTATTCACTCAAAACGGATTTAAAATGAAGAAGTTATGGGTAAAACAAGATTGGATAATTTTTCTCATTTTAGCTACGTGAAAATTGATAACAAATCTATTCCAACCATAACTTAATCAACTTGTATTGTATATTATGTAATCTTGAGATACCATAGACACGTATACAATGTTTCGACCTATCATGTCGACACATCTATATATATTTCGGAACAACCATACACACTCTATATGTGAATGTTGGAGTTAGCTATACAGGGTTGAGGTTGATTCCAAAATATATATAGTTTGAGTTGTGATCAATACTGAGATACGTATACACTGCGTCGTGGATTGATTCAAGATAATATTTATCGATTTATTTCTGTACATCTAACTGTGGACAACTAGTTGTAGGTTACTAACGAGGACAGCTGACTTAATAAACTTAAAACATCAAAATATATTAAAAGTTTTGTAAATATATTTAGAACATACTTTGATATATATGTATGTATTGTTATAGGTTCGTGAATCAACCAGTGGCCAAGTCTTACTTCCCGACGAAGTAAAAATCTGTGAAAGTGAGTTATAGTCCCACTTTTAAAATCTAATATTTTTGGGATGAGAATACATGCAGATTTTATAAATGATTTACAAAATAGACACAAGTACGTGAAACTACATTCTATGGTTGAATTATCGAAATCGAATATGCCCCTTTTTATTAAGTCTGGTAATCTAAGAATTAGGGAACAGACACCCTAATTGATGCGAATCCTAAAGATAGATCTATTGGGCCTAACAAACCCCATCCAAAGTACCGGATGCTTTAGTACTTCGAAATTTATATCATATCCGAAGGGTGTCCCGGAATGATGGGGATATTCTTATATATTCATCTTGTTAATGTCGGTTACCAGGTGTTCACCATATGAATGACTTTTATCTCTATGTATGGGATGTGTATTGAAATATGAAATCTTGTGGTCTATTATTATGATTTGATATATATAGGTTAAACCTATAACTCACCAACATTTTTGTTGACGTTTTAAGCATGTTTATTCTCAGGTGATTATTAAGAGCTTCCGCTGTCGCATACTTAAATAAGGATGAGATTTGGAGTCCATGCTTGTATGATATTGTGTAAAAACTGCATTCAAGAAACTTGTTTTGTTGTAACATATTTGTATTGTAAACCATTATGTAATGGTCGTGTGTAAACATGATATTTTAGATTATCATTATTTGATAATCTACGTAAAGCTTTTTAAACCTTTATTGATGAAATAAAGGTTATGGTTTGTTTTAAAATGAATGCAGTCTTTGAAAAATGTCTCATATAGAGGTCAAAACCTCGCAACGAAATCAATTAATATGGAACGTTTTTAATCAATAAGAACGGGACATTTCAGTTGGTATCCGAGCGTTGGTCTTAGAGAACTAGAATTTTGCATTAGTGTGTCTTATCGAGTTTGTTAGGATGCATTAGTGAGTCTGGACTTCGACCGTGTTTACTTGAAAAATGATTGCTTAAAAAATTTTGTTGGAAACTATATATTTTTAACATGTGAATATTATGTGATATATTAACCTCTTAACGCGTTTGATATTATGTGATAGATGTCTACCTCTAGAACAAGTCCCATTGACTCACCTAATAATAATGAAGAGTCAAATGTAAATTGGAATGATTCGTGGACTGATTCACAAGTTCCCGAAGAGGAACCGGAAGAAGAGTCGGAACCGGAAGAAGAATCGGAACCGGAAGAAGAATCGGAACCGGATGAAGAAATAGAACCGGTGGGGGAAATAATAAAATGGTTAAGTAAAAGAAAATCCTCAACCAACCGACCAAGGTTAATTATGGTCAATGGTGTTTCCGCCAAGGAAGCAAAATATTGGGAGGATTACCAATTCTCCGATGTATCGGATTCCGACGAGAATTTCGATGATGTTATAGAAATTACCCCAACTGAATTTAAAAAGGCAAAAGAAAATAATAAGGGAAAGGGCATAAAAATAGAGAAATCTAATTCCAACCCCGATGAACTTTATATGTATCGTCAACCCCCGAAGTCCTTAAGTTGTAACAATGACCCGTGAACCTCTAAACCATCAGGTTTTTCTAAACCAATGTGGAAAACGACGGCTCGTATTAGGGGAACATCATATATCCCTAGAAGCTTGGCAAAACGAACCAAAACCAAAGAAGAAGAAACAAGCGAGTCGGAATAAGATAGTTGTATTCGTGTGGTGTAATATATGTAATATAGTGTGCTTATGCTTTATGATATATGTAAAAATTGTTTGTATTAATAAGTATTTTTTTTTATGAATCTAACTCTTGTCTATTTTACAGTATAAAAACACAAAATGGATAGACAACCCAATATTTTAAGAGACCTACCTGGAGACATGATTGATGAAATCTTGTCTAGAGTCGGTCAGAATTCTTCGGCACAACTATTTAAGGCGAGATCAGTTTGTAAGACATTCGAAGAACGTTCTAAGAATGTCTTGGTTTATAAAAGGCTTTCGTTCAAAAGATGGGGGATATCACATTGGGAAATCCATAAGTTACGATGTGTTTACTTTGACGCATATATTGCGGGGAACCCAAATGCTATTTTACGCAATGGGTTAAGAAATTATTTTGACTCAATATATCCGAATATTGGACATCGTGATTTAGAAAAAGCGGCTAACATGCAACATAAAGAAGCATGTTATGCTTACGGATTAGTAATGTTCGCTTCTCACCAAAGTGAGAACAAGAACATCGGGCTACAACTATTAAACAAAACGTTCCCACAAGTGACGGAGTCGGTAATTGGGGTAAGAAATGAGGTTTTTAGATTGTTACGGGACTGTTGGACATTACGTAACCCTCGTCCCTTTGACGACGTTACAACACGCTGTCTTATCAACGGCCATAATGGTTATGTTCCACAAGACCAAGGATGGGAAGTAATCCAAGTAAAACCAGAATGCATGATTTGTTTCTGGACGTATGAATTACGTGTCTTTATTGCCTTTGCTGAACGACTTGTGTACTAGCTAGAATTATCTTCACAACCATCTTGTATCAAATTTATTGTGTGCTATATTTCATGCTATATGTAAAATAAGCGGTATTGTAAGTTTGTAAAATATTGTGTAAAAGTTTGAACGCGAAATATTATTATAATCAGTTTTTCATATAGAATTGTAGTAGTTGAATTGTATATTAGCTACTAAGTATGAACTTAACGGGTAGGTACTACCCGAATTTAAACTTATAAAACGCTAATATGAAGAAAAAGCTTTTATAAATGAGTTCATATTATGCTACAAAATACTATTAACTACTCTTAATATTCTGTATGATTAACTTGTTCCATTTGATTATTTTGAAGGAAATGGCACCGACAACTCGACACACCGTGAATATGAATGAAGAGGAATTCCGTACTTTTCTAGCTTCAAACATAGCCGCAATACAGGCTGCGCTACATACCAACAATAACCTTGGATCTAGCAGTACAGGAAATCGTGTAGGATGCACCTACAAAGAATTCACTGCCTGCAAACCTTTGGAATTTGATGGAACCGAAGGACCGATCGGATTGAAACGGTGGACCGAGAAGGTCGAATCGGTGTTTGCCATAAGTAAGTGTACTGAAGAGGACAAAGTGAAGTACGCTACGCATACCTTCACAGGTTCTGTGTTAACATGGTGGAATACCTATCTAGAGCAAGTGGGACAAGACGATGCGTACGCACTACCGTGGTCAGCATTCAAGCACTTGATGAACGAGAAGTACCGTCCCAGAACCGAGGTCAATAAGCTCAAGACAGAACTTAGAGGGTTACGAACCCAAGGATTTGATATTACCATGTACGAAAGACGATTCACAGAATTGTGCCTATTGTGTCCGGGAGCATTCGAAGATGAGGAAGAGAAGATCGACGCGTTTGTGAAAGGATTACCGGAAAGAATCCAAGAAGATATAAGTTCACACGAGCCCGCCTCCATACAACAGGCATGTAGAATGGCTCACAAACTAGTGAACCAGATTGAAGAAAGAATTAAAGAACAGACTGCTGAAGAGGCCAATGTGAAGCAAGTCAAAAGAAAGTGGGAGGAAAACGGTGATAAGAATCACCAATACAACAACAACAGCAATTACAACAATAATCGCAACAATTATCCCAACAATCGCAACATCAATCGCAACTACAACAAACGGCCCAACAACAACAACAACAACAACAACAACAACAACAACAACAACAACAACAACAACAACAACAACAGCAACTACAACAATCATCCCAACAACAATAATAACCGCAACAACAACAACAATCAGAAGCAGCTATGCCAAAGGTGTGAAAAGTATCACTCGGGGTTCTGCACCAAATTTTGCAACAAGTGTAAAAGAAATGGTCATAACGCGATGAAGTGTGAGGTCTACGGACCAGGGGTTAATAGAATGAAAGGAACAAATGGTGTCGGAACGAGTAATGGCGGAGCAAGTAGCGTCGGAGCAAGTTATGCCAATGTAGTTTGTTATAAATGTGGAAAACCGGGCCACATTATTAGAAATTGCCCGAACCAGGAGAACACGAATGGACAAGGCCGCGAAAGAGTTTTCAATATTAATGCGGCAGAGGCACAGGAAGACCCGGAGCTTGTTACGGGTACGTTTCTTATTGACAATAAATCTGCTTACGTTTTATTTGATTCGGGTGCGGATAGAAGCTATATGAGTAGAGATTTTTGTGCTAAATTAAGTTGTCCATTGACGCCTTTGGATAGTAAATTTTTACTCGAATTAGCAAATAGTAAATTAATTTCAGCAGATAATATATGTCGGAATCGAGAAATTAAACTGGTTAGCGAAACATTTAAGATTGATTTGATACCAGTAGAGTTAGGGAGTTTTGATGTGATAATCGGTATGGACTGGTTGAAAGAAGTGAAAGCAGAGATCGTTTGTTATAAAAATGCAATTCGCATTATACGAGAAAAAGGAAAACCCTTAATGGTGTACGGAGAAAAGGGCAACACGAAGCTACATCTTATTAGTAATTTGAAGGCACAAAAACTAATAAGAAAAGGTTGCTATGCTGTTCTAGCACACGTCGAGAAAGTACAAACTGAAGAAAAGAGCATCAATGATGTTCCCATTGCAAAAGAATTTCCCGATGTATTTCCGAAAGAATTACCGGGATTACCCCCACATCGATCCGTTGAATTTCAAATAGATCTTGTACCAGGAGCTGCACCAATAGCTTGTGCTCCTTACAGACTCGCACCCAGTGAGATGAAAGAACTGCAAAGCCAATTACAAGAACTTTTAGAGCGTGGTTTCATTCGACCAAGCACATCACCGTGGGGAGCTCCTGTTTTGTTTGTCAAGAAGAAAGATGGTACATTCAGGTTGTGTATCGACTACTGAGAGTTGAACAAACTTACCATCAAGAACCGCTACCCACTACCGAGAATCGACGACTTATTTGATCAACTACAAGGCTCGTCTGTTTATTCAAAGATTGACTTACGTTCCGGGTATCATCAAATGCGGGTGAAAGAAGATGATATTCCAAAGACTGCTTTCAGAACACGTTACGGTCATTACGAGTTTATGGTCATGCCGTTTGGTTTAACTAATGCACCAGCTGTGTTCATGGACCTTATGAACCGAGTGTGTGGACCATACCTTGACAAGTTTGTCATTATTTTCATTGATGACATACTTATTTACTCAAAGAATGACCAAGAACACGGTGAACATTTGAGAAAGGTGTTAGAAGTACTGAGGAAGGAAGAATTGTACGCTAAGTTTTCAAAGTGTGCATTTTGGTTGGAAGAAGTTCAATTCCTCGGTCACATAGTGAACAAAGAAGGTATTAAGGTGGATCCGGCAAAGATAAAAACTGTTGAAAAGTGGGAAACCCCGAAAACTCCGAAACACATACGCCAGTTTTTAGGACTAGCTGGTTACTACAGAAGGTTCATCCAAGAATTTTCCAGAATAGCAAAACCCTTGACTGCATTAACGCATAAAGGGAAGAAATTTGAATGGAATGATGAACAAGAGAAAGCGTTTCAGTTATTGAAGAAAAAGCTAACTACGGCACCTATATTGTCATTGCCTGAAGGGAATGATGATTTTGTGATTTATTGTGACGCATCAAAGCAAGGTCTCGGTTGTTTATTAATGCAACGAACGAAGGTGATTGCTTATGCGTCTAGACAATTGAAGATTCACGAACAAAATTATACGACGCATGATTTGGAATTAGGAGCGGTTGTTTTTGCATTAAAGACTTGGAGGCACTACTTATATGGGGTCAAAAGTATTATATATACCGACCACAAAAGTCTTCAACACATATTTAATCAGAAACAACTGAATATGAGGCAGCGTAGGTGGATTGAATTATTGAATGATTACGACTTTGAGATTCGTTACCACCCGGGGAAGGCAAATATGGTAGCCGATGCCTTGAGCAGGAAGGACAGAGAACTCATTGGAGTAAAATCTATGAATATAATGATTCATAATAACCTTACTACTCAAATAAAGGAGGCGCAACAAGGAGTTTTAAAAGAGTGAAATTTAAAGGATGAAATACCCAAAGGATCGGAGAAGCATCTTAATATTCGGGAAGACGGAACCCGGTATAAGGCTGAAAGGATTTGGGTACCAAAATTTGGAGATATGAGAGAAATGGTACTTAGAGAAGCTCATAAAACCAGATACTCAATACATCCTGGAACGGGGAAGATGTACAAGGATCTCAAGAAACATTTTTGGTGGCCGGGTATGAAAGCCGATGTTGCTAAATACGTAGGAGAATGTTTGACGTGTTCTAAGGTCAAAGCTGAGCATCAGAAACCATCAGGTCTACTTCAACAACCCGAAATCCCGGAATGGAAATGGGAAAACATTACCATGGATTTCATCACTAAATTGCCAAGGACTGCAAGTGGTTTTGATACTATTTGGGTAATAGTTGATCGTCTCACCAAATCAGCACACTTCCTGCCAATAAGAGAAGATGACAAGATGGAGAAGTTAGCACGACTGTATTTGAAGGAAGTCTTCTCCAGACATGGAATACCAATCTCTATTATCTCTGATAGGGATGGCAGATTTATTTCAAGATTCTGGCAGACATTACAGCAAGCATTAGGAACTCGTCTAGACATGAGTACTGCCTATCATCCACAAACTGATGGGCAGAGCGAAAGGACGATACAAATGCTTGAAGACATGCTACGAGCATGTGTTATTGATTTCGAAAATAGTTGGGATCGACATCTACCGTTAGCAGAATTTTACTACAACAACAGCTACCATTAAAGCATTGAGATGGCGCCGTTTGAAGCACTTTATGGTAGAAAGTGCAGGTCTCCGATTTGTTGGAGTGAAGTGGGGGATAGACAGATTACGGGTCCGGAGATTATACAAGAAACTACCGAGAAGATCATCCAAATTCAACAACGGTTGAAAACCGCCCAAAGTCGACAAAAGAGCTACGCTGACATTAAAAGAAAAGATATAGAATTTGAAATTGGAGAGATGGTCATGCTTAAAGTTGCACCTTGGAAAGGCGTTGTTCGATTTGGTAAACGAGGGAAATTAAATCCAAGGTATATTGGACCATTCAAGATTATTGATCGTGTCGGACCAGTAGCTTACCGACTTGAGTTACCTCAACAACTCGCGGCTGTACATAACACTTTCCATGTCTCGAATTTGAAGAAATGTTTTGCTAAAGAAGATCTCACTATTCCGTTAGATGAAATCCAAATCAATGAAAAACTTCAATTCATCGAAGAACCCGTCGAAATAATGGATCGTGAGGTTAAAAGACTTAAGCAAAACAAGATACCAATTGTTAAGGTTCAATGGAATTCTCGTAGAGGACCCGAGTTCACCTGGGAGCGTGAAGATCAGATGAAGAAGAAATACCCGCATCTATTTCCAGAAGATTCGTCAACACCTTCAACAGCTTAAAATTTCGGGACGAAATTTATTTAACGGGTAGGTACTGTAGTGACCCGAACTTTTCCATGTTTATATATATTAATTGAGATTGATATTTACATGATTAAATGTTTCCAACATGTTAAGCAATCAAACTTGTTAAGACTTGATTAATTGAAATATGTTTCATATAGACAATTGACCACCCAAGTTGACCGGTGATTCACGAACGTTAAAACTTGTAAAAACTATATGATGACATATATATGGATATATATATATATATATATATATATATATATATATATATATATATATATATATATATATATATATATATATATATATTAACATGATACTATGATAATTAAACATATCATTAAGTATATTAACAATGAACTACATATGTAAAAACAAGACTACTAACTTAATGATTTTTAAACGAGACATATATGTAACGATTATCGTTGTAAAGACATTTAATGTATATATATCATATTAAGAGATATTCATACATGATAATATCATGATAATATAATAATTTAAAATCTAATTTGATATTATAAACATTGGGTTAACAACATTTAACAAGATCGTTAACCTAAAAGTTTCAAAACAACACTTACATGTAACGACTAACGATAACTTAACGACTCAGTTAAAATGTATATACATGTAGTGTTTTAATATGTATTTATACACTTTCGAAAGACTTCAATACACTTATCAAAATACTTCTACTTAACAAAAATGCTTACAATTACATCCTCGTTCAGTTTCATCAACAATTCTACTCGTATGAACCCGTATTCGTACTCGTACAATACACAGCTTTTAGATGTATGTACTATTGGTATATACACTCCAATAATCAGCTCTTAGCAGCCCATGTGAGTCACCTAACACATGTGGGAACCATCATTTGGCAACTAGCATGAAATATCTCATAAAATTACAAAAATATGAGTAATCATTCATGACTTATTTACATGAAAACAAAATTACATATCCTTTATATCTAATCCATACACCAACGACCAAAAACACCTACAAACACTTTCATTCTTCAATTTTCTTCATCTAATTGATCTCTCTCAAGTTCTATCTTCAAGTTCTAAGTGTTCTTCATAAATTCTACAAGTTCTAGTTACATAAAATCAAGAATACTTTCAAGTTTGCTAGCTCACTTCCAATCTTGTAAGGTGATCATCCAACCTCAAGAAATCTTTGTTTCTTACAGTAGGTTATCATTCTAATACAAGGTAATAATCATATTCAAACTTTGGTTCAATTTCTATAACTATAACAATCTTATTTCAAGTGATGATCTTACTTGAACTTGTTTTCGTGTCATGATTCTGCTTCAAGAACTTCGAGCCATCCAAGGATCCGTTGAAGCTAGATCCATTTTTCTCTTTTCCAGTAGGTTTATCCAAGGAACTTAAGGTAGTAATGATGTTCATAACATCATTCGATTCATATATATAAAGCTATCTTAGTCGAAGGTTTAAACTTGTAATCACTAGAACATAGTTTAGTTAATTCTAAACTTGTTCGCAAACAAAAGTTAATCCTTCTAACTTGACTTTTAAAATCAACTAAACACATGTTCTATATCTATATTATATGTTAACTTAATGATTTAAAACCTGGAAACACGAAAAACACCGTAAAACCGGATTTACGCCGTCGTAGTAACACCGCGGGCTGTTTTGGGTTAGTTAATTAAAAACTATGATAAACTTTGATTTAAAAGTTGTTATTCTGAAAAAATGATTTTTATTATGAACATGAAACTATATCCAAAAATTATGGTTAAACTCAAAGTAGAAGTATGTTTTTTAAAATGGTCATCTAGACGTCGTTCTTTCGACTGAAATGACTACCTTTACAAAAACGACTTGTAACTTATTTTTCCGACTATAAACCTATACTTTTTCTATTTAGATTCATAAAATAGAGTTCAATATGAAACCATAGCAATTTTATTCACTCAAAACGGATTTAAAATGAAGAAGTTATGGGTAAAACAAGATTGGATAATTTTTCTCATTTTAGCTACGTGAAAATTGGTAACAAATCTATTCCAACCATAACTTAATCAACTTGTATTGTATATTATGTAATCTTGAGATACCATAGACACGTATACAATGTTTCGACCTATCATGTCGACACATCTATATATATTTCGGAACAACCATACACACTCTATATGTGAATGTTGGAGTTAGCTATACAGGGTTGAGGTTGATTCCAAAATATATATAGTTTGAGTTGTGATCAATACTGAGATACGTATACACTGGGTCGTGCATTGATTCAAGATAATATTTATCGATTTATTTCTGTACATCTAACTGTGGACAACTAGTTGTAGGTTACTAACGAGGACAGCTGACTTAATAAACTTAAAACATCAAAATATATTAAAAGTTTTGTAAATATATTTTGAACATACTTTGATATATATGTATATATTGTTATAGGTTCGTGAATCAACCAGTGGCCAAGTCTTACTTCCCGACGAAGTAAAAATCTGTGAAAGTGAGTTATAGTCCCACTTTTAAAATCTAATATTTTTGGGATGAGAATACATGCAGGTTTTATAAATGATTTACAAAATAGACACAAGTACGTGAAACTACATTCTATGGTTGAATTATCGAAATCGAATATGCCCCTTTTTATTAAGTCTGGTAATCTAAGAATTAGGGAACAGACACCCTAATTGACGCGAATCTTAAAGATAGATCTATTGGGCCTAACAAACTCCATCCAAAGTGCCGGATGCTTTAGTACTTCGAAATTTATATCATATCCGAAGGGTGTCCCGGAATGATGGGGATATTCTTATATATGCATCTTGTTAATGTCGGTTACCAGGTGTTCACCATATGAATGACTTTTATCTCTATGTATGGGATGTGTATTGAAATATGAAATCTTGTGGTCTATTATTATGATTTGATATATATAGGTTAAACCTATAACTCACCAACATTTTTGTTGACGTTTTAAGCATGTTTATTCTCAGGTGATTATTAAGAGCTTCCGCTGTCGCATACTTAAATAAGGATGAGATTTGGAGTCCATGCTTGTATGATATTGTGTAAAAACTGCATTCAAGAAACTTATTTTGTTGTAACATATTTGTATTGTAAACCATTATGTAATGGTCGTGTGTAAACAGGATATTTTAGATTATCATTATTTGATAATCTACGTAAAGCTTTTTAAACCTTTATTGATGAAATAAAGGTTATGGTTTGTTTTAAAATGAATGCAGTCTTTGAAAAACGTCTCATATAGAGGTCAAAACCTCGCAACGAAATCAATTAATATGAAACGTTTTTAATCAATAAGAACGGGACATTTCACTAATAACATGAATGATCTAGATGCATATACACATTGTAAGATTTTTACCAAGAGAATGGTTAACAGTTCAATTCATGCACAATGCTCGAAGTTTTTGATTCATTAGTGCATCAATAGCTTGGTACTTGGTAGTATCAATCACTTAAACCAATAGCAATAAACTCTGTAGCTAATAAACAACTAACTTCGAGCCTATTTGTGGCCTAATATGAGTAATCAAACAACGCATGGACCTATTTGAGACATCAATACAAATTCCACATACAAAGTAAGAAGAATTAATTTTAAATCCATAAATATCAGTCAATATATGTAATTGGAAGAAATGCACCAATTACTCAACTAAACAAGTGACTAACAACATTAATTAACATCGAAACCCTATCTGAATGAATTAATTGAATGAACTTAAACATAATCGAGTATATGAACAGATGTTAAAAACGAAATGACGAGTCTACCTCCTCATACAAACAGTTCACAGCGGTTACATGTTTGCCCTTAACAAGATCATTCTGCATAATGTAAAGTCATGCAACTGTCAATACACTACTATAATTCAGTAAAATCTAACCTCTACATGTGGTATGAGAGATAAAGAAAAGCTTTCTCATCGATCATCATCTTCAATTCGTACTGAAAATCACCGAATTCATCAACTGCCGTTCAAGTTTGACCTACGGTTGACCACAATAATCGATCAAAGATTGTAGAGCTGTAGAGTCCAAATTAAAAACTTATTTAAGTTCACAATCATCCACTCTACCTTCGTCATTCACTGTTTCATATTTACACAAACATTTGAGCTAAAAATCTATCGATCAAAGGTTTAGCCTAAAAGTCAAATTAATCGATATCAAGAGATTTATGTGTTTTTAAGAACTGAATTCGATTAACGAGTGTTAGTCGAAGTATAAGTGATCAATTTCGATTAGATTTATGTATTTACCTTCACTTTTGGTCAGTTTCTGAATTCCACCGCCGTACACCGCCGTAAATCACCGGAAAACTCATACTAATTGGAGAAATTAGTTGCAAGTTAACACGCATCTGATTTACTTTCGAACTTCCTTACGCGTGTATCATCAACAATTCAAATCTCATAAACGTATCGGTTTAATTCCTCACGCATTGTTCTTCGATTGAAAATTGAAACAGCGAAGTTCTTTAATTCCTCGCACGCATATGTATTTAAATTAAGTTTCCGGAAACAATTTTACATCAATATACGCGCTCATGAAAACAAATTGAAATTAGGGTTCGTTATTTTTCAATAGGGGAAGAATACGTGTGTGTGTGTTTGGAGGAGAAGAAAGTTAAAAAGGACGCGTCCGTTTGTTACTTTTAAGTCAATCGTCAGTTACTCAGTTTGTTTGCTAGCCTAAAACAAGTAAGGACCAAAATAAAAATTTATGAATAAATTATACGGAGTACATCAATAAAAGTTCACGCTTTTGTATGTGTTCACAATTTTTATCAATCTCCACGCTTTAGTATGCGTACTTCACTTTATTTTATTCACGCTTCTAACTATGGGCTATTTTTACTCAATTATGTGTGTGAAGATTCGTTAGTACACATTTAAAAGTGTGGTTAATTTTCATCACATTCATGAGTGTGAGCAAGTTAAAAAAAATTACACACTTGAATCAAGCGTGAAAAAATAAGCGTGCAGAATCTGCATTTTTGTTGTAGTGTTATTAATGTATTCTTCATGCTTCAAAGTGTGAAGACTTGAGGAAATTCTTCACACTTTTAAATGTATAAACTATGATACTTTACTTTACTCACACTTGTAAGTGTGAGGATTTGAGTCAATAAATTAACTACACATGTAAGCGTGAGAAATATATATATATATATATATATATATATATATATATATATATATATATATATATATATATATATATATATATCGGTAGGATCAAGAGGGAAGTAACCAATCGGGGGAAGCGGGGAGAAGCAATTTTTTTTTTCTTTTCGTTTTTTGAAAAAACTTTGTTCACGAACATTATAGATTGGATGAAAATATGAACATTTAATAAAGACACTTTGTGATAAATGTTTTTATTTTGACGGAAAAACGCTCGAAGAAGTAATATATAACAATTATCGTGTTTTTCGAGTGTATGTTGAGGTTTTAGACATTAGGGTTTAGATATTAGGGTTTATAGGTATTAGATATTAGGGTTTAGAAATTTAGGGTTTAGGGTTTAGATTTAGGGTTTAGATTTAGAATTTAGATTGAGTTTTTAACACGAACGGTTTAGAGTTTAGGGTTTAGGGTTTAGGGTAACATATATTGATTAGAAGGATAAATATTACTGTACAAATTTACGTATTGCTACAAGTCTACTAACATCTACGGTAAGATAAAATGTGCTATTAAAGACTGTTGTGCTATCATGTTCTAATCTCCGTCTCAAAAAAGCCCTTGATACTTCGACACCTGTAAATTATGCAAAAATTAGCAAAATGTCAATTTCAACTTAATTAACATCCTGTGACAATGGTCAATTTGGTAAAAATCAAAATGGTGTTGGAATCGATATGAATTCTAATTTTACTCATGTTTCAGCAAGAGAGTCATTAATGTCAACTATACCTAACAATTGAGTCTAGCTGGATTTGAGTCATCAAGAGAGTGTAAATATCAACTATAGCTAGCAATTGTTTCGACAAAATAAGAGTTAATGTCAACTAATTGCACTTATCCAACACAAAACAACATTTTTTTAACCGTAACACTTGCCCGACCCACTCATGTTGTCACTTCTAGCAAAGAAAATGGATTCCCAACAGAAAAAAGAACTCAAATTAGTGTATGATTAACAAAGAGCAATACCATGTCAAGAGAATTAGCTCCGAGTGAAGCAAGTTCGGACTCTCCAGTTACAGCAGAGTCATCTGGAAGCGCCAACTGCTTCCTACAATAGTATTTTCAGACAAAACCACAACACATCGCTTTACTACATTATGAACAAAAACAAATCAGAAATCTATACATTGCAGAATTCTATACATCGCAGATAAAGATGTACACCTCATATCAATCTCATATGATAGATATAGATAAAGTTACATTGCTAACAAAGTCGAAGCACGATTAAAGTAACTGAACTACGATCTATTAAAGGCATATAAATTTACACAGACCTTGATGTGATGATATTGACATTAGAAGCCTTGGTAAGTGCCTATAATCAAACATAGCCAAATCTTAGCAATCAAGCTAAAAGAGGATCAAATAAGACAAACTCAAAAATAATCAAAAAGAAATCGCACAAGATAATAAAGTATTTCGTAATACTTGTATGCCTTGGAAAAACTTATGAATCAGTGAAGGTTGATACTAGATACTATTTACCATATCACTTTAATCAACTACATGATTAAATCTCATTAGAAAAGTGTATTTGTACTCTAAGCATTCATATACAAGCTGAAAATACTCTAAACTTGATGAAAACTACTATAAAGACTTTTAAATTAACTAACGAAAAGAAATAGACATTGAATTCGTATAAAATGCGATAGCAATCACACCTCCAAATTGCTGCAATACCATGAGTCCAACTCCAACCTAAAACACAACTACCATTATTTGAATGCAAAGGGAAAAATAAATTCAGAAGGTTTACGAAATAACAGAAAATACTAGCAGGGAGTGATTTGGCATATTTCATTTAGAACAAATCAAAAGACTACTTTCTGACAGCTGGTCAAGTGTTTCTAGAATCCTGTACAATGAGATGAGCAACACGTTCTAATTATCATTCATGAAGTTATAGATAATATAACCGCAAATTCTATAATTACAACTTTCAACAAATTTTTTTTTTCCATTTTAACTGTTTTAGTGAACTATTTAATTTAATCAGACTACAACATAAGTGAAGAAAATGTTACTTTGATTTCAGCTGCTTCTTTGGAAATTTCTGCGTTCTCTCCCCTGAGTCGCTGTAGAGCAGACTCGCAGCCCTCCCACCTACCAATTTTCAAACAATACTTAAACAATTGCAATACTATCAAGTTAATCAGCACAAAAAAGTATAAAGTCTTGAAATGCAATAGCAATAACAATAGTGTGGTAGCTTGAATTTAAATTAAGTAACAATTATAGTCATACAATGAGAGACGTTTCTGATTCAATGGTAGATCAATAACGTATTAGCTTTCAACACTTACTCGTACAATACAATAGCAGCAAGTTCCATATCAGGCAAACACATAATTTGAAATCTATTTTGGCATAATATGAGTAAGCAAACAGCACATGAGTCTATTTGAGACATCAATACGAATTCCACGTACAAATTAAAAAGAATTAACTTTGAAACCCTAATTACCAGTTCATAAACATCTAATTGGAAGAAATCCACAAATTAATCAACTAAACAGGTGACTAAGAGTGCTCCCATCCATGCCGTCCACACCACCGCCCAGGCCGCCGCCCACCTGGGCGCCGATGGCAGCGGGCAGCCCAGGGGGCCGTCCAGGTCCAGGTCCAAGCGATCGTCCCCCGTTTCGTGTTATTTGGTCAGATTTGTGGACGGTGGGACGGAGTATTAAGCCTTTTTTTTTTCTTTTTTTCTTTTTTTTTAGCTTAAAGCTGGTATCTATATATGTGACTGTATATGTATAGATGGAGATAGATGAGAAGATGAAGATAGAGATATTTTTAATTTATTATTATTGTTTTTTGTTGTGGCCAAAAATATTCTCTTTAATTTTTATTTTATTTTATATTTGTGATATTTGATTAATTCCTAAATTTTTAATTAAATGTAATTTAATACGGAATAATTAATAATAATCAATAATAATTAATTAAATTTTAAATATTATTAATAATAAAAGTATTTTTAATTTAATTAAAATAATTAAATGTGGGTCTCAATTATTGTGAGGAAGGAGTGTCATGGTCGGAAGTGTTTAGTCCTGGGTTTAATCCTGAGAAGGAAGTGCGAAAAAAGTGCTAATGTGGTGCTGATGTGGCGCTGAGGACTAAGCTGGAGACGTGTCTCCATTGGGAGCACTCTAACAGCATCAATTAACCTTGAGAGCTAACTAAATGATACGAACTGAAAGATAATCGAGCATATGAACAGATCTTAAGAACAAAACTATGAGTTTACCTGTCGTAACAATTTTTGATTTAGAACGGAACGATTTGACGAGCACTATTTGCTTCAAATCCATCACCAGCGAAATCGTTAACGATACTTTCTTCAAATCGTTTGGAATATACTTAAACTTAATTGAGTGAATTCATTATCCAGAGATGAAGCCGATCGATTTATTTTTTTACACAGAGTATTCAACTATCGGCTTTTTATTTAGATTGGTTACTTATTTGTTACTTATAACAAAATAAATATTACTCCCCAATTAAATAAATAATTAAAAAATCTTATACTAGCTGTATCAAAATAAACAACACTTGTACCTCACTTCATTTTCCTCACGGTTCTAATCGTGTATATGTTTGCTTTCACTAAAAGATCTGCTACTACACATTTAAAAGCATATACTATATTACCACAATTACAAGCGTGAGCTATGTTAAAAAAAAATTACACGCTTCTAACTGTGTAAATATTTCCACCCACTTATAGGTGTGAGAATTTAATTGTACACGCTTAAAAGCATTAACAATTTTAACTATGTTCATAAGCGTGATGAAACTTTAAAAATAATTCACACTCATGTCAAACGTGAAAAAATAAGCGTGGAGAAACGGCATTTTTGTTGTAGTGACACATTTAGTTGTGAAGTAATCAATCACTTAAAACAGGTTTATGTAATACTGAAAAAGTAACCGGATGCGCGTTCTTCAATCTCTATTAATCCTGCTGCTGCAAATTCATCAAGCTGGAACTTGAAGACATTTCAGTTCCAGCCAATAATTGTTGTTGGCTAAAATTTTGTTACCTTTCAGCTTCCTTGATTCAACGAACAGCAGCAAGATATCGATGTGCCAAACAATTGGACCCTAACTTTGCAGCCTGCACGGCAGATAAATATAAACTTTAAATACCGACAAGATTTAACAAAGACTACAATCATCTTCTCTAAGCACTTGATATACAGTAGCCAGATTAGTCCACTCAAAGTACATGAAAAGAAACTAAGAGCAATGAAAAATACACCATACACATGCAACTACAAAATCATATTTACACACACACACAAAAAAACAGCACAGTTCATATTGGAATAAACGGATAGTTTGGTCCTTTAATATGATGCCTTAAAAACATTTTTCTAAAATGCTGCTCAAGTTTCAACCTGACATCAGATGGCCATGTCATATACCTCAAGTTTCAACCGTCAAGAGCTGGGTAGGTATGGCTGTCAATATATTACCTCCGACATACCCAGCTCCTGACGGGATTGGTGGTGTTGCGTTGTTTATTAGATTTGACTATTTAATTATTTAATATCAAGCAATCACTTTCAAAACACACAAAGAAATTCATCCTAAACTTCATATCAATCAATAGCATATTGATTTTAATGGGTACAAAACCTACAAACAGTAATATATATCTTGCATCCTTACACCGATACTTGTAATTCCGAATTATTGATTTATCACTTACCCCGAAAGGATTATAATAAATGTATGATTGACAGTAGTTTATAGCAAAAGGGTAAGTAGTTTACTGCAACAGAGAAAGACAGGACACAATGAGCACGATTGAGTTTCAGATACCACATGCTTAATGCTAAACATGTTAGTAGCTGTAACAAACATACCTTTATAGGAATTTACTTTCGCGAATTGCTAAACGTGAATTTAGAGGGCTTACTTACATGTGAGGTATGGTGAAAGCCCCGGCTAGGCTCGTAACTAGAAAGAAAACTAAACAAAAAACAATAATACAGTATCTAAAAACGAGCCTAGCCTAAACCGAGACAAAAAAAACCTAAACCATACAAATTATAACCAGAAAAAAAAAAAAAAAAACTAGCATACAACCAACCAAGTCCTAGAGCAGAGACTCAAAAGCAAGAAACAAACCATCGACAACAAACAACTGAAACAAAGCATATGACTCTAATGACAACCCGATAGAAGAGACAATTAAGATTATAGTAACAAACGAGGATCAATGAGATTTCCATTTTAAATGATCCACTCATTTTGTACAACTATTTATGCATATAGTTCAAGTACACATCGCAAGATATCTAGTACACAATGTAGCAACGAATCGTTAATTAGCTAGCCTGCCTGAACAACCCCTACTATTTTTTCAAACCTCGAAATAAAATAGTTCTTGACCTATTTTGCTAGAGCGTAGTTACGAATATCTTCGATGCATAATGGTCGTGAAGAGAAACGATCTAGATACAACCCGTGATGAAAAACCGCAAGTAACTACAAGAGAAAACAATCCAGCAACACACACATACATACTTGAAACGAACCACAACACACGAACTGTATAGTATAAAATTGAGGTCGTTTTACACTAATATTCTAAAGTCTTGAATACACAGACAATGAAGCCCAACCCAAGTTGATCCTCTAATACTTCCTGTAATCTAATAATCTATTTAAGGGAACGGAAAGTGGAGATGACAAAATGAGGTTTTGATCGAGGGGACAAACAAACAAACACCTTAATCAGGGGTAAAATTCCATTAAAAAGTTACCCTAGTGTTAAGCTGAAATGTGGTGTTATAGCTAGATCATTTTGTCTTATGTTCTCTTCTTGATGTACAAAGTGGTTTTGCATTATTAATAACTCGAAATGTTCTAGCAAACTGACACAAAGCTGCTGCTGCTGATGATGATGATGATATCGATCTGGAGTGACACCCAGTTTGCCAAGTGTTGCTAAAGACATACTTATTTCCAATCATTACAAAGCTGTTAAAAGTTTTAAGGAACCCTTAGACCACCTAAAAAACTGACATGTTTAGACCCAAACCCCGTTTTGACCCAACCTAGCTCTCTGCGGGGATTGAGTAGCTTGATTATAAGAACTTTCAATAGGTCAAACATGCTCATGCTAATGCTAAACATGTTAGTAACTGTAGCAAACATACCTTTTAGGAATTTACTTTCGGGAATTGGTGCAGAAAGTGATTTGCCATCAATTGCATCTGTCAAACTACTCACGTCAAAAGCAAATGAATTTTTGGCGATACTCATAGAAGATCACTGTTCTGTATACCTGCATACACCATGAACAACAAAACAAGTGAGAATACGGGTTCTGACTCTTGAGGAAACAAACCATCCATCCACGGGAACCCGTAAAACAACGCTAATTTCTATACATTAGCAGAAATAAGAATGCAAATCAGAAAAATAACACCAATATATTTTACGTATTGGCAGTCATAAACAGGCCGAACAAGGTATGAAGCAGACCATTATATTTGGTCTAAGGAATTGTGAAAACTGTAAGGATACACTTGCAATAAATTTGAGTCCAGAAAACAATTACTACATAAGAATTTGCAGTTCAAAATAAGAAGATTGTAAGATGTAATGATTGTGAAATACCTAGGTGAACAAACACAAGAGCATTCCCTGTCACCACGAGGAACTTCGGTGGTAAAGTAGAGAGTTTAAAGCCCAAGTTGGTCCTCTAATATTGCCTGTAATTCAAGGAAACGATAATTATATATGGATCCTGCTTTGAGCTGTAAAGTGCATGTTTTCCCAACGCTCTTAATATATTTTTTTTAATTCCCTTTTATCTCCGTGCTCATCTCTATACATTTTTACATGCTCAAGAAACTTAAAGCCACTAAATTGACACAAGTGTGATATCCAAAACTCAAGTATCAAAACATCAACATTTTCGGGACCAAGTAAAATCAAACAATGAAAACAATTTTTAACATACCCATCCCCCATTCTGACAAGTTACCAACACACTGCCTGCCCATTTGACTTTTCAATAACATACATACCTGAACATGCCAACAACCCTCCTGATCCTTTTCACTTGTAAAACGAGCATAACTGATTCCTAGTATGGTGGGATTCTTGTCTTGTCTAGCAACAATATCATGTACAAAAAAGCCTTATCAGCACGCACCAATACCGCGGTAGTAGGTCCCCTAAATCGCAGTATATCGAATGAGTTAAACTGATGAAAAATATTTAATTGTGCGCAATCATGAGTAATAAAGAGACACAAGACCGAAAACCTGTGGACCAGGGAAACCACCCTAGTGGCAAGCCCAAAGGCCAGTTAACAACCTTCTGCAACAAGCTAGGAGGTGTATTCCTGCTCAATTCCATACCTAATAACACTGAAAACATCAGATGACAAGTCAACTAACCAAACAATATGTCATAAACATCAGGATTTAAGACACAGACACATATATATATACCATGGAACTTCCTTTTCGACTTCTGGTTAACTGAAGATTTTAGCAGCAGCATATCTCTTATATGTTGAGGTGTAGGCTTCTTTAATCGGCAGATTACTTGATGACCAAGTTAGGGTTTGGCCAGCCCTAATTTGTTTGGGCCGATTTTAGGGTTACTTAGATTAGGGTTTTGCTTAATCCTTTTCTTCTATAAATACTCTCTCATTGTACTTGTAAATTATCACCTCCAAAATTAATAAAATACTCTCTAGTTCCAAAGTGGATGTAGGTTTCACATCGAAACTGAACCACTATAATTCTCGTGTCTTTATTATTTTTCTGTGTTTTATTCTTTTTCGGCTATTGTGTGCGTGTGATTATTTTCGCAGGTTATCTCCTAACAACTGGTATCTAGAGCCAGGTTCTAAACACTAGCCGATTGCATCAGGTCTGTTGCTGCTATTACAGACCGAGTCTGCTGCTGCTGCTGTTACAGATCAGTTCGATCTGCTGCTGCTATTTTTTTAATCTAGGTTAAGCCCTAGCCGTTAATTATAGCAGCCCTAACAGCTGATCCAGACCTGCTGTTCCTTTTTTTTGGTTCTAACAACCGCTGCTCAGGAACCATAGCTGATTACAGCCGTTTACAGGTCAAACCCTAGCCGTCACCAACAGCTGTTGCTGTTACGATTAAGCCCCCTGCAGCAGATCACGGCTGCCGCCATTTTTTTTCTGGTCATCACAGCTGCTACTATTTCACAGGAGTGTTTTCTTTGCTGCTGTCCACTAGATCTAATAAAGCTTTTACAATGGCAGAAGAAGGAAGGATTAAAATCGATAAGTTTGATGGGCAAGATTTTGGGTGGTGGAAGATGCAGGTTGAAGACTTGTTATGTCAGAAGGATCTGATAGATGCTTTGAATGAGAATAAACCAGAAAAATTGAAAGACGATGAATGGAAGACGCTTGACAGGAAAGCCCTAGCTGTTGTCAGGCTCACGCTGACAAAAAGTGTTGCCTTTAACATTGTGAACGAAACCACTACACATGGTTTAATGAAGACCTTAGCAAATATGTATGAGAAGCCGTCTGCTTCTAACAAGGTGTTTTTGATCAGACAGTTGGTAAACACCAGGTTGAAAGAAGGTGCTTCAGTAACAAATCATGTTAATAACTTCAACAATATTATCTCTCGGTTACTGTCAGTTGATATCAAGTTCGATGACGAAGTCAAAGCTCTTCTATTATTATCTTCGTTACCTGAAAGCTGGTCAGGATCAGTCACAGCTATCAGTGGATCTACAGAGTCATCAAAGCTCAAGTTTGAGAGCATTCGTGATTTTATTCTTGGAGAAGATATAAGAAGAAAGAGTTCAGGAGAACCATCAGGAAACTTGCTGAGCACAGAAGAGAGGGGTAGGAGAAAAGGCAGAAGTAACACTACCAGGGGCAGGTCAAAGTCAAGAAGGAGGAGTGTGTCGAGAACGAGGAATGATATTAAATGTTGGAATTGTCAGGAGACTGGACACTTCAGAAACCAGTGCACTAAGCCAGTAACATCATCAAAGCCAAAGGAAGTTAATGCTGCAGTTGCAACAGATGATTATGATAACGTCCTTGTTTGCTGCATTGAGAATACAATTGATGCATGGGTTATGGATTCAGGAGCATCGTTTCATGCTACCCCAAGTCCACATTTGATGAAGAATCTACGAACAGGTAACCTTGGTAAAGTTCGTTTGGCTAATGATCATTTTCTTGACATTACAGGGATTGGAGACTTAGAGTTAACGACCTCTTTGGGCACTAATTGGACCTTGGAAAATGTCCGAGTTATTCCTGGCCTAAAGAAGAAACTAATCTCTGTTGGACAGCTTGATGATCAAGGATATAGTGTGCTATTTGGTGAAGGTCAGTGGAAAGTAATAAAGGGGAACTTAGTAATAGCCAAGGGTAAGAAGAGAGGCACTCTTTATATGGCAGAAGTTCCAGCTAATGAAGTAAATGCAGTTTCCAATGATCGTAGCTTAACCAGTCAGTGGCACCAACGTTTAGGTCACATGAGTGACAAAGGAATAAAAATGCTAGTGTCTAATGGTAAAATTCCTGGTCTAAAGAGAGTTGAATCGGACTTTTGCGAGTCATGTATTCTAGGAAAGAAGAAGAAGGTCACTTTTGCAAAAGCAGGCAGAACTTTAAAGGCTCAGAAGTTGGAGCTAGTACACACGGATGTGTTCGGGCCTACTCATGTTTCTTCATTGGGAGGAGCACGCTATTATGTTACTTTCATTGACGATTCAACACGCAAGGTATGGGTTTACTTTCTTAAAAATAAATCTGATGTATTTGAAGCTTTTAAGAAATGGAAATCTGCTGTTGAATTATCTTGTGATTTGAAGATAAAATGCTTGAAGTCGGATAATGGAGGAGAATACATCAGCACCGAATTCGTTAACTATTGTACTGATCATGGCATTCGGATGATCAAGACGGTTCCAGGTACTCCACAACAAAACGGAGTTGCAGAAAGAATGAATCGTACTTTAAATGAGAGAGCACGTAGCATGAGACTTAATTGTGGGCTACCAAAGACTCTATGGGCTGATGCAGTAAGCACTGCCGCTTATTTGATCAACCGTTCTCCATCAACTCCGCTTGATTTCAAAATACCCGAAGAAGAATGGAGAGGTAAATCAATCAGTTATGAGCATCTAAAAATCTTTGGGTGCAGTGCATATGATATTAATAAAGAAGGTGACAAACTTGATGCAAAAGCAAAGAAGTACGTGTTCATTGGTTATGGGGGAGACGACATGGGTTACAGGTTATGGGATAATAAGGGCAAACATGTTATCAGAAGTAAACATGCCACCTTCAATGAAGCAGAATTGTACAAGGATTTCAACTCAACACTAAAAGAAAAAGAATCAGTTGAATTTGAGGTTGACACAGAGACAACCAGAGAAGATGAAAGGGAAACTCCAGAGGATGAAACTGAAGTTCCAGTGGGAGTTCCTAACAGTGAAAGCTCGGAGTCTGATCACGAGCAGACTTCAGATAGTGGGAGCTCAGAGTCTGATGATGAGCAGACCCCACAGTCCCCGCCACAATCTGACCAGTCCAATTGGGTCAGGAGATCTACACGAGTCACAAGACAGCCAGTTAGGTTTAGTCCAACAGTTAACTATCTTCTTTTAACAGAAAATGGGGAACCAGAAAGTTATTCTGAGGCAATGAAGGTGAAAGATTCGTTCCAGTGGGAGCAGGCTATGAAAAGCGAGATGGAATCTTTATTGAAAAATCAAACTTGGAAGTTGACCAAGTTACCACCAGGAAAAAGGGTCTTACAGAATAAATGGGTTTTCAGAGTCAAGGATGAAGGGGATGGTTCTAAACGATACAAAGCAAGATTAGTTGTCAAAGGATTTCAACAAAAGAAAGGAGTCGATTATGCTGAAATCTTTTCTCCAGTAGTGAAGATGACGACTATCAGATTGGTTCTAAGTATGGTTGCAACCGAGAAGTTACACTTAGAACAGTTGGATGTTAAAACAGCCTTCCTGCATGGCGACATTGAAGAAGACATTTACATGTCTCAACCAGAGGGGTTTCGTGTCAAAGGAAAGGAGAGTCTTGTGTGTAATCTAAAGAGAAGCTTGTATGGTTTGAAACAAGCTCCCAGACAGTGGTACTTGAAATTTGATAATTTCATGGAGAAGACAGGATTCGTGAGAAGTTCTACAGATCATTGCTTTTATTTGAAGAAGTTCAAGAGCTCCTATATTATATTGCTTCTTTATGTCGATGATATGTTAATTGCAGGTTCTGATATGGTTGAAATACGCAATTTGAAGAAGCAATTATCTAGAGAATTTGAAATGAAGGATCTCGGGCCAGCTAAGCAGATTCTCGGTATGAGTATATGCAGGAATAAAGATGGGTCAGTTTCTTTATCTCAAGAAAAGTATATTCGGAAGGTTCTTGAAAAGTTCAGAATGAATGGTGAGTCTACAAAGCCAAGAAATACACCATTGGGAAGTCATCTAAAGCTTTCTAAATATCAGTCTCCTAAAACTGAAGTAGAAAAAGCAAAAATGGCTAAGGTTCCTTATGCATCCGCAGTAGGTAGTTTAATGTACGCTATGGTGTGTACAAGACCTGATATAGCACATGCAGTTGGGATGGTTAGTCGCTTTATGTCAGCTCCAGGGAAAGAACATTGGGAAGCAGTGAAGTGGATACTGCGGTATTTAAAGGGTACTCCCAAAGTTGGGTTATGTTTCAAGGGCAGGGATACTACTCTCAGGGGTTATTCTGATGCAGATCTGGGTAGATGCAATAATACCTTCAAGAGCACCACCGGGTATGTATTCACTATAGGAGGAACAGCAGTGAGTTGGATGTCTGGGCTTCAAAAGAGCGTGGCTCTATCTACTACTGAAGCAGAATACATGGCCTTGACTGAAGCCAGTAAAGAACTAGTGTGGTTGAAGACATTCATGAAAGAACTGGGCAGCAAACAGACAGAATTTGTCTTATATTGTGATAATGAGAGCGCAATCAAGTTAGCAAAAAATCCAGTCTATCATGCTAAGACGAAGCACATTGGCATGAAGTATCACTTTATCAGAGAACGGATAAGCAAGGGAACATTTAATCTGGAGAGCATTCCAGGTTCAAAGAATCCAGCAGATATGTTCACCAAACCAGTAACGCTAGATAAGTTGAAGTTGTGCATAGCTTCAACTGGCCTTCAGGAACATTTAAGAGAAGGCAGGAACTAGAGAGAGAAGAGATGAGTTGAGTCTTACATTACAAGAGTGCAGATCGATGATATTCGAAGCCTCCAAGTGGGAGATTGTTGAGGTGTAGGCTTCTTTAATCGGCAGATTACTTGATGACCAAGTTAGGGTTTGGCCAGCCCTAATTTGTTTGGGCCGATTTTAGGGTTACTTAGATTAGGGTTTTTCTTAATCCTTTTCTTCTATAAATACTCTCTCATTGTACTTGTAAATTATCACCTCCAAAATTAATAAAATACTCTCTAGTTTCAAAGTGGATGTAGGTTTCACATCGAAACTGAATCAATATAATTCTCGTGTCTTTATTATTTTTCTGTGTTTTATTCTTTTTCGGCTATTGTGTGTGTGTGATTATTTTCGCATGTTATCTCCTAACATTATATTCTCGGCTACATGTTGCAAGCAGTGAGCCTGAACCAGATGTGTAATGACACACTTTTTAACTTCGGAGCCATGACCCAATATACATTTAGACCTTAATTCAGACTAGGTTTGTATTGTAGCTCAATTATTAGACAAGGCAATGTCTTAACGTATGAATCGAGATTCTGAGTAGGCTCTCGATTAAGATGACATAAAACAACGTAACATGTTGTATAAGATGCACCACAAAGTAATTCCAACATTTATAAAAGAACAGATAACAACCAAACACATGACTCATATCACATATTATAAAGTCATTAAATTGTAGTACCAATTACAACACATCCATAAACAGTGACTATTTACTCTATTAAAGTGCATGTTTACCCAAGGCTCTTTATATTTAATTTCTTTAATCTCTCTACTCATCTCTATACATTTTTACATAATCAAGAAACTTAATTAAAAGCAACTAAATTAATACAAGAGTTATATCCAAAACTTACGTATCAAAACATCAACATTTTCGGGACCAAGTAAATGAATCAAAACTCAAGAAACTTGACACTGTACGATCAAACGATTAAAACAATTTGGTTGCGCTTAAAACAATTCTTACCTTTGTGTATGTTGAATCATTGAAGATAGTAGCGTTTTTTATCAGCTGGCCGGGATATGAGAAGCGTGCGTATAAACTATCCACATTTTACTTACATTAAGGTATTATTAAAACAGCAGAGTCAGTTGACATACAAACTTAATGGATTGTTACCTTCACAAATTGCACTAGATATTCAGTACTATTTGCAAATTGATATTCAGAAATTGACATAATTTTTTTAAAGTTTAGGCAATCTTAAACAGGCCGAACAAAGTATTACGCAGACCATCATATTTAGTCTAAGGAAATACTAAAAATCTAAAGGTTCAGTTGCAATAAATTTGAGTCCAGAAAACAATCACATAATAACTTGCATTTCAAATTAAGGGAGAAGACATAAATTGTGAAATACCTAGGTTTGACCAAGCATAAGAGTATTCCCTGTCACAAGAAACTGCAGCCTTGAGGTACACACAGACTATGAAGCTGAGCAGAAAGTATATTCGCGTTACTTTCTGAACAAGCCGAGACTATAATAACATCATTCATTATAAGTATACAAACCTGTTTTCAGAAGCAAATTTAGATATTTCTTGACTTTTGTAAAACAAAAATACAAATGTGTGAAGCATGAAATAAGTAGATTTGAGTTTAGGAGGAAACGGTTTATATTTTGGCATGTGTAAGTAACATTTTAGTTTCAGATAGATGAGTAACTATTGAAAGTGAATAAGCAAATATTGGTTATAACAACAAGTCACATACAGTTGTTTTCACATCCTAGCCTTGATGTAAATATCCCTTGTTCAGGTTATCTTTCGCCCTCACTTACGTTAGCTTGCAGCTTATCATACACTTCTGCAAATAAAGAAAGATAGATATTACTTCAAAAACAATAAGAATTTAAATAACCGAGTATTGAAACATTATAATTACAACGACACTGGAACTCACATTTAGAGAAACAATCAACAAACTAATCTGAACAAAATTTTATAAAATAAACAGTAAACCAGAAAGCAGACCTCAAAGCTGTCCTAGTTCAAATTTCAATTGATTGAAAAACTCATTGGTTGGTTAACCTGAAATGAAAAACATGCATCAATGTTATATACTGCTTCAAAGGTAATGTAACGTTAAACAATCAATTCAGCAACAAACAAACATATATAACTTACTTTAGTCTCATTCTGCAATCACTAATTCAAGCTCTTGAGCTTCAGTATCAAGATAATTCATCGATTGGTTATCCCTTCAATTCACCATCTTCATTACAATGCGTTTCCCAGATTTGGGTTTATTCATTACATTGTTAGAAAATAGGAGGTTATGTATATTACTTGTGAAAGAGAGGATTGATGATTTAGAAGTTAGATTGATCTTGAAGGCTTTGTTTATTACTTGATTTGCTTATTGAATTGCTTTGCTTGCTTACAAATGAGGGGTGAAGCCCTCTATTTATACTACTCAATGGAGTAGTCTAGATCACTCCATCATCTACTACTATCTAGATATTTCCTAGTATTTCTAGACCTAGATATTTTACAAGATTATTCTACACACATTCTACACACTTTCACTACTACATATTACAAGAAGCTTCTACATAATGGGCTATAATCTTGATCCAAAATATTTGTATACTTGCAAGCCCAAATCTAAAACACATAGCCCAAAATCAAGTTTAGTTTCCAACAGCCCCCCTTAAACTTGATTTCGTCACTCCGAGCATATTCCGTAATCTCTGAAATGTCTCGTGTTTTAGGGGCTTTGTGAAAATATCAGCAACTTGGTCAAGTGACTTCGCGTACTTTATCTGCACCTCTTTATTTGTAACACACTCCCTTATGTAATGGTATTTTGTATCGATGTGTTTGCTTCGATCATGAAAGACTGGATTCTTTGCTAGAGCAATCGCAGACTTGTTATCCACATATATCTCTGTAGGTTCCTTTTGAAAAAACTTAAGCTCATTTAGTAACTTCCTGAGCCATATTGCATGACAGGTGCACGATGTTGCTGCAACAAACTCGGCTTCACACGTTGACAGAGTCACAATGGGTTGCTTCTTCGAGCTCCATGTGAACGCCGTATCTCCCATATAGAACACGAAACCACTCGTACTCTTACGATCATCTTTGTCTCCAGCCCAATCACTATCACTGTATCCAACTAGCTTGAAGTGATTAGAAGGCGAATAAAACAGACCATAGTCAATCGTACCTTTGATGTAGCGAAGTATCCTCTTGGCTGCCTTCAAGTGATTTATTGTAGGTGCTTCCATGTATCGACTTACTAATCCAACTCCGTAGAGAATATCTGGCCTCGTGCAGGTTAGGTATCTCAGACTTCCAACCAAACTCTTGTATTGTGTTGGGTCCACCAAGTATCCTTCATCATCTTTTGACAATTTGAGATTGCAATCCACCGGTGTGTTCATTGACTTGCATTCATTCATCTTAAACTTCTTGAGCACCTCATTCGCATAACCTTCTTGGGATATGAATATTCCTTCTTTCTTTTGTTTTACCTCGATCCCAAGATAGTAAGCCATAAGTCCAATGTCGGTCATCTCGAACTCCCGAACCATTGCTTTCTTGAACTCCTCAAACATTTTGGGATTACTGCCAGTGAATATCAAGTCATCCACATATAGGCACACAATCATAACATCTCCTTCCTTGCTTACTTTGGTATAGAGAGCATGCTCATGTGGGCATTTTGTAAAGCCATTCTGTTGGAAATACTTGTCTATCCTGCTATTCCATGCTCGAGGCGCTTGCTTCAACCCATATAAGGCCCTTTTCAATTTCAGCACCTTATTCTCTTGGCCTTTCACGATGTATCCCAAAGGTTGTTCTATATAGACTTCTTCTTCTAAGTGGCCATTAAGGAACGCGGATTTGACATCCATTTGATAAATCTTCCAATTATGCTGAGCCGCAAGTGAGATTATTAATCTTATAGTTTCTAGACGAGCGACGGGAGCAAATACTTCTTCATAGTCTATGCCAGCTCGTTGACTATATCCCTTCGCCACCAACCTTGCCTTATATCTTTCAACTTCACCTTTGGAATTCTTCTTGGCCTTGTACACCCATTTTACACCAATAGCCTTATGTCCCTTTGGTAGTGTGGCAAGATCCCACGTATTATTCTTCTCGATTGCTTGAATCTCTTCGTCCATAGCACATTTCCACTTTTGGCTTTTTGTTGCGTCTTCATAGCTTATTGGCTCACAATCGGCAAGAAGGCAGAACAATGATAGATCCTCCATAGGCTGTGTTACCTCGTACAACTCCTCAATGCTCCTTGTGTGATGTTGTAGCCTACTTGATTCTCCTCCTGATGTTGGTGTCACTTCATTAGGTGTAGTGGTTGGTGTATGTGGAGAGTGCGGAGATGGTGTACTAGAAGGTTCTTGAACTTCTAGATATTCTTCGTTCTTTGCAGTACTCTCGAATGGATAAGGGAGAAAGTCGTAGTTCTCCTCTTCGGGAACATTCCAATCCCATGTTGCTTCTTCATCGAACACCACATCTTGACTTGAGATTACTTTACCATTATTGGGATTGTATAGCTTGTAACCCTTCGAACTTGAGTCATAGCCCACGAATATGAGTTTCTCGCTTTTATCATCGAGCTTCGTCCTCTTCTGATCTGGCACATGAGCATATGCCACACTTCCGAACACTCGAAGGTGTGAGATGCCGGGCTTCCTTCCACTCCAAGCTTCAATGGGCGTTTTGTTCTTGATGCTTCTAGTGGGCGAACGATTTGCTAGATAGATCGCACAATCCACTGCCTCAGCCCAAAACTCCTTAGGCATCCTTTTGCTCTTTAACATACTCCGGGCCATATCAAGAATGGTCCTATTTTTTCTTTCCGCAACACCATTTTGTTGAGGTGAATACGAAAGAGTTAGAGGACGTCGTAACCCGTTGTTGTCGCAAAATTTCTTGAATTCCTTGGATGTGAACTCTCCTCCACGATCGGATCTCAACGCCTTTATGGTGAGACCACTTTGATTCTCCAAAAATGCTTTAAACTTCTTGAACATTCCAAAAGCTTCCGACTTCTCTTTTAGAAAATAGACCCATGTCTTTCGACTAAAATCATCAATGAATAGAATAAAATATCTATTTTTACCAAAAGACGGTGGGCTGATGGGTCCACACACATCCGTGTGAATAAGTTCTAGAGGTTTCTTCGCTCTACTAGAAGCTTCTGTTGGAAAACTGTTTCGAAAGTGCTTTCCTAGAAGGCATCCCTCACATATTTGATCCGGATGATTAATTGGAGGCAAACCCTTCACCATTCCTTTACTTGATAATAATTTTAACCCTCCAAAATTTAAGTGCCCGTATCTCATGTGCCAAAGCCAAGAATTATCTTTGAAACATGCTTTTAAACATCTTGGAATGTCATGTTGAATATTTAGCATGAACATCCTATTCGTTGACATTGGCACCTTAGCAATCAAACCTCCTTTTTGGTCTCTTAAAGAAAGAGTACGATTTATCATGTGAATATCATAGCCTTTCTCTAAGAGTTGTCCAATACTCAGTATATTCGTCTTCATATTAGGCACATAATACACGTTAGAGATAAATTGATGCCTTCCATTTTTCAAGCGGATGAGAATCTTACCTTTGCCTTTAACCGGGACTTTAGAGGAATCTCCGAAGGTGATATTTCCACTAATTACCTCGTCTAACTCCACAAACATGTTTTTGTCACCGCACATATGGTTGCTTGCACCCGTGTCGAGATACCACAAATTTGATTCTCCGTTATCTTCACCTTTGCATGCTAATAACAAAGTGTTTTTCACGGCTTCGGTATCTTCTTGCACTAAATTTGCTCTTTCTTGCACGTAATTGTTTGACTTCTCGCATTTCGAAGCATAATGGCCAAATTTATGACAATTATAGCATTTGGTTTGAGAATTGTCATACCTTGGCCTTCTACTTGTGTAGCCTCTCCCGCGACCTCTTGTCGGGTGAAAATTTTGACTTATTTCTTCATTTCTGTAAGAACTATAACCTCCACGTTTGATATATCCTTGTCCTCGTCCTCGGCCACGTACTTGACCACGACCTCGTTGACTCGTTTGATGAGTCTTTTCACTGCTCTCTTCCTTGAAAGACAGTTTTGCTTGTAAAGCTTGCTCCAATGGCTCCTTATTATTCTTATTGAACCTCTCTTCATGGGCTTGTAGTGAACCCATGAGTTCATCGATAGTCATTGATTCTAGATCTTTAGATTCTTCGATGGCTACGACTATATAGTCGAATTTTGAATCTAATGATCTAAGAATCTTCTCAATGACTCTTACATCACTTAGAGTTTCACCATTCCTCTTTAATTGATTGACAATCGCCAAGACTCTTGTAAAATAATCGAAAATTGATTATGAGTCTTTCTTATTTAAGGATTCGAACTCACCTCGTAGTGTTTGTAGTCGAACCTTTTTCACCTTTTCAACTCCCTTGTGAGAATTCTCCAAGATCTCCCATGCTTTCTTGGCGGTGGTTGCACTTGCAATTTTCTCAAAAGCTCCATCATCTACACTTTGTTGGATAATGGAAAGAGCCTTTTGATCGTTCGTCTTCATTAATTTTTTCTCCTTGCCGAGAGGACCTTTTTCTGCAGGTTCCTCATAGCCTTCCTCCACAATCTCCCATAAGTCTTGTCCACCTAGGAAGGTCTTCATTTGGATGCTCCATTGATCATAATTATCCTTTGTGAGGCGAGGAAATGTGATGACATTGTTGGCCATCATCTTGTCGAACCAAGCTCTGATACCAATTTGCTAGAAAATAGGAGGTTATGTATATTATTTGTGGAAGAGAGGATTGATGATTTAGAAGTTAGATTGATCTTGAAGGCTTTGTTTATTACTTGATTTGCTTATTGAATTGCTTTGCTTGCTTACAAATGAGGGGTGAAGCCCTCTATTTATACTACTCAATGGAGTAGTCTAGATCACTCCATCATCTACTACTATCTAGATATTTCCTAGTATTTCTAGACCTAGATATTTTACAAGATTATTCTACACACATTCTACACACTTTCACTACTACATATTACAAGAAGCTTCTACATAATGGGCTATAATCTTGATCCAAAATATTTGTATACTTGCAAGCTCAAATCTAAAACACATAGCCCAAAATCAAGTTTAGTTTCCAACATACATTGTATGCAAAACTGAAAGGTACTTCACATTTTTGAAATTTGAACGACGTCAACAAGCTGTGGAATTAATTAGTCTAAGGAATTGCGATAACTGCTAAAGTTCAGTTGCAGCAGGACAAACTCATATATACATAGTTGAACAATCTGCCCATCTAACAACATATTATTATTATTATTATTATTATTATTATTATTATTATTATTATTATTATTATTATTATTATTATTATTTATGTATATTAAAGTAAACTGAATAACTGTAATCATATTCCAGGAATAATTGCAAGTCTAACAACACATGGAGGACATAAAAACACCAGCAATCTCATATAAATCTTTCAACAAACAAACATAAAAAGATACTCAATTTGCCTCAACAGAATGTTTAGTATCCTTTCAGATAAACATAAATGCTATAACTAGTACTACGAGTTAAAACATATGGATTAAATGTATACATATATGCATGCATACATTTTTATATGTATACATATACACATATTATTTACGTAGATAATAAGCTAAAGTAGTAGTTAAATTTGTAGTCGTATATTCCCATCCTGTTTCTTCACATCAATCTACAGCCAACGTCCTCGTCATACAACTTGGGATCGTCGTCCAAAGCTTTCCAACCTCGAGATGGAGGAATCTGACTACCATAGCTAGTAGTAGATTCTTCATGACCACCACCACCACCACTGCTGGTGGAAGCGTCACAGCAACACTACAGAAATATCATATAAAATTATAAATTATACAAAGTCGATAAGTCCATCATTTCTTCTATAACAACTACTTAGTGTTGGACGGTAGTGTGACTCACATTTGTTTAATGAAATGTGTTGAAAAGTCATAAAGTGGCTCTGGTTATTATACTGAAGGCACTCCAAAAACGTGCACATATGAAGTCAAAAGGTGAATAGTTGTGCTGATTTATAATGTTGTATTCACATGTTGTGTTCACATAGGAAGAAACCAATATAAATAAGAGATCATGCACGAAGGAAAAATCATCCAGAGAAAGAGATCAAGTGATTCAAGGGAGGATCAAAGTATCACAAATGTAGTAAACATAGTTGATCGATAATATCAACGGAGTGTGTTTCTTTGTGAGGTCGAGAGTTTTATTCTTGTAAGGAGTGTAAAAGAGTGTACGAGAAACTTAGATTTTATACTAAAATCTAAGGGGCTTGGGTTTGGGTTTAACTCATGGTGTATTTTTTCTTGTACTGGGTTCTTTTATATTATAAGAATAAAAGAGACTCTTGGGGTGGACGTAGGCAGGGTTTGCCGAACCACGTTAAATCGTCGTGTTATTAGTTACTTTATTTGCTTTCTATTATTTCTCGCAAGTTTATCTCAAACAAATTATATCCTCGCTTCCGCTGGTGTGGGTGCGTCAGGCTAATTGACATAACAAGTGGTATCAGAGCGTATCCAGATTTATCGGATATTTTTTGTTTGGAGATGGCGAGAAACGGCGGTATGCAATTTAAGGTGGAGCCATTTCAGATGGCGGATGACGATTGGAATATTATTGAACACTTAAATGTGTTTAATGGTCTGATGAATCAACCTGAAAAAGTTGAGGTTTATGTTGAAGAAGAAGATAAGACCCTTATTCTTCTTTCTTCACTTCCCAGCTCGTATGAAATTGTGGTTACTACTGTTCTTTATAGTAAGCCTATTGTAAAGATAGAGGATGTAGTACCAGCAATCTTATCAGAAGATAAGAGATGAAGATCTAGTGACTGTTTTGAGCATGGGTTTGCTATGGTTGGTCATGGAAGGGGAAGGTTTGCCGAGAAGAGATCTAGTGATAATAGTAGGTCTAGATCATGAGACGGCGTGAAGGGTATCCAGTGCTTCAAATGTCATGAGTGGGGTCACTAAGGAAGGACTGTCCACTCTGGAGGAATGGTGAAGGTAAATCTCGGGGTTCATCGGCTGCGGTAGCAGTTAATGTACCGGTGGGAGATGTTCTCACAATCTCCAAAAGTTCTACTTCTGCTCAAGATGAATAGATTTTGGATTCTGGTTGTACGATGCATGTGTGTTCCAAGGAAGCTTATTTTGATAAGCTAATGTTAAAGAAAGTGGGGTGCTGACTTTAGGTGATGGTTCAACATGTGATGTTGAGGGTGTTTGCATGGTGAAAATAAAATTGTTTCACGGAGCTGCTTACGCTCTTGGTGGGTGGGTACACACCAAGGATGTGCAAGAATCTAATTTCCTTATGCGTTTTGGATTCTCAAGGATACGGCTATTAGGCCGTAGGTGGAGTTATGAAAATCACACGTGGTGTGAAGGTCCTGATGAAGCGAGAAAAGTATGAGGGTTTATATCGTCTGGTGGCGAGTGAAAAATGTACTCGTGTCTCGAAGGTTTAGAAAGCGTGCACGCGGAAAATAGGTCGGGAACATGTTAGGACATGTTTGACCAAGGTAGACGATGGTGAGAAGGAAAATCCTACTGTGGTGGAAAAGGTGATTCGAGACTCCTCTCCGGTGTCAACTAGGTAAGTTGACAGGGTTAGCTGCACATAATTATTGGTCGTGTTATTTGAATCGGGGTTCAGGACCGAGGTGATTCAAGGTGTGTGCATCGGAGATAAAGGAGGCCAATGGTGAAAATACTTGGTATTAGTATTTTCGGTGACAAAGATAAGATAAATGTTCGTCAAGGTGGAGATTGTTGGACGGTAGTGTGACTCACATTTGTTTAATGAAATGTGTTGAAAAGTCATAAAGTGGCTATGGTTATTATACTGAAGGCACTACAAAAACGTGCACATATGAAGTCAAAAGGTGAATAGTTATGCTGATTTATAATGTTGTATTCACATGTTGTGTTCACATAGGAAGAAACCAATATAAATAAGAGACCATGCACGAAGGAAAAATCATCCAGAGAAAGAGATCAAGTGATTCAAGGGAGGATCAAAGTATCACAAATGTAGTAAACATAGTTGATCGATAATATCAACGAAGTGTGTTTCTTTGTGAGGTCGAGAGTTTTATTCTTGTAAGGAGTGTAAAAGAGTGTACGGGAAACTTAGATTTTATACTAAAATCTAAGGGGCTTGGGTTTGGGTTTAACTCATGGTGTATTTTTTCTTGTACTGGGTTCTTTTATATTATAAGAATAAAAGAGACTCTTGGGGTGGACGTAGGCAGGGTTTGCCGAACCACGTTAAATCGTCGTGTTATTAGTTACTTTATTTGCTTTCTATTATTTCTCGCAAGTTTATCTCAAACAAATTATATCCTCGCTTCCGCTGGTGTGGGTGCGTCAGGCTAATTGTCATAACACTTAGTTTCTGTTTTGGTTCAAAATTTCATTCATCTTCACAACACACACACACTGGACCATATATATAGAAACAACTAACAACAACAACAACACTGTAAATCTAATCTAATATAATGAAATTTGATTCGTATTTCACCTCTCTGCAAGGTTTCCTCGGATTTTCAGCCGTCCTATTCCTGATACTCACGAAATCACCATCAAAAACGTTGAGATTAAGCTCTCTCTCAGCATTCACTGTAATCAAAAACTTAGATTAAAACCTCTGAATAGAAAACCTAACTGATATAACTGGATATAACTTAATAATAATGCTAATTAGCTGATTTTACCTCTAAATACCTTGAACCTGCAGCAACCTAAATCGATATCATACTTGTTAATTTTGGTTGTACCGATCTTCACCTTTTTCGCTTTCACTTTCTCCTTGTTCTTCTTATTCTCCAGATTGGCGAGATTCTCCTTATTCTCCTCATTTTCAGTGACTTCTTCAACCCTCGCCATTGAATTCTGATTCTGAATTTTTTGATTTTAGGTTTAGCTCGATGATAGAAATCGCGCCCTTTTTTTGTGTGCGGAAAATGGAAATGGAAATTCAAAATACATTTCTAATTTCGGGCTTTATAGTACGTTGTATCGTATTGGGCTGGCCCACTATTATATCCTTACGCTTATACGAGTAATTTTTTTATTTTTTCACCAATTTTATTATACATATTAAAGATTTATCATTATAAAATATCAAGGAATTTAATTTATTTTTTCTATTTTTTAGAAATCAAAGAATTTAATTACTTCAACTTATGAATACTTCATACTACATTTTTTTTTTTTTGTAAGCGAGGAAACCCTCCTATGAACGAGCACATTGACTCCTCTATAGATACACCACGTAAGTGTATACGACTCGTGTGGTAGCTGGTTATGCATTTGAAAAAGATTACAAAATAATTGCATATCAAACTCACGTAGGTGTGTAAACACCAAATTTATTATTACTACTTAAACCAAAGGAAACACATATATTATAAATGACAAATATATAATATAAGATGTATAAAATGACATACCAAACATCACAAAAAGACAACAAACGGGATGGCTAATAGTATTAGTATATAGTATACAGTATATAGGAATAATAATGATGATTGAATAGTTTTTAAATTTTAATTTTTTCTAGCGTTATTATAGTTTATATAAATATAAATATAATTATATTGAACCAACTAAAAAGATTTAGTTTAGTACTCCGTACATCATTGGAATAATCATAAGACAACTTCAAGGATGGTACGTGGTTTGTCGAAAACATTAAATTTAGTCTTTAGGTTGTTATTTATTTATTTATTTATTTATTTATTTATTTATTTTTTTTTTATCATGGATAGTTTTGTGATTTGCACTATAATCATGGATAATCACTCTCGTCAACGGACGTTAATTATTTTAAATCCAGTAATGTGTCGAACACATAAGAGTATTTTCGTCTTTTTACCGTTCAATTATCTTTTTATCATCTTCATTTGTATAATGCTTCATAAACACTAAAAACTCACAAACACTAAAAAATCACAAATTAAAATAAAAATTTAATCAAATCAAATCCCATCAAAACCATCCAGTAACAATCGAAACAAAGTTAATGGGAATAATAAAACTTTGACAAACACATCCAAACAAATAATTCACATTAAGGTATAAGTAAATTACACGGATAGTTCTTGTGATTTGCTAAAAATACACAGATTGTTCAAACTTATTTTTTCAACTAGATAGTTCAGAAGTTTGCACGTTTTGCGTTGATAGTCCAAATTTCTAGCGAGTGTTATTTTTCTCCGTTAAGTCATGACATGTACTTAGCACATGAGAGTAAAATAGTCATTTTTCATCTCTATCCTTATTGGACTTTAATCTTCATCTTCATACACATCTCTTCTCCATTTCTAACAAAATTTATAGTTTTATACACATCTCTTATCCTTGATAAAAGTGAAAACCACATGAGTTTCCATGATTAAAAAAGACAAAATTACACGGGTAGTTCTTGTGGAATATGTATTGTCCAATTGTTCAATTGTTTTCATTGTACAAATTATGGGTTACGAATTTGATTTTGGTATTTGTAGGATATGGAATATGTATTGTCCAATTGTTTACATCGTTAAAAATCATCTTTGAAGGTGAAGATGAAAAAATTATGGTTAGGATCAAGGAGAAACATAAACGACGATGATGATGATATGAAATTACCCTTTATATATGGGTTTTTTTGAATTTTAAATTTAAATTTAAATTTAGGTTACTTTTGATTGCTGCGTTTAAATTGGGGAGGAACAAGCTTTTCAAAATAGAAATTGCGGAACAACATGATGAAGCGAAACAATGAAAAGAATAAGGCGACTTAAATGACGTAAATATCTTCACATGTTTGGCACATGGATCAATTTAACAGTGAAAAAATAGTACTAACGATTGGACTATCTACGATGGACACTAAAGGACTATCCGTGTCAATAACAAAATTGGACTATTCGTGAAATTTTTTGACAAACCACAAGAATTATCCGTGTAATTTTGTCATTAGCAAAACGTTTAACGACGCAAACTTTATGTTTTTGACAAACCACAAAAATGCTTCTAAAAAAACCATAAGTACTTAATTTAGTTTCTTGATTTCCCTCTTGACTTTTGTCCATATAATCTAGTCTCCTTTAGAATATGAAGTTATTATTTAGCTGCAAAACATCATACTATAAGATGTTACACAAAATATGCCACTCAAGAATTTTTCCAACAAAACTATAATTTTTATTAATAAGCCAAAGTTAGACATAATAAGCGAAATGGATACAAGGTTTATATAAGTAAGTTTAAACATGAAAAGAACATCATCCTAGTCCTCGGCACCTATCTGGGAAGACACTAATCTTGCAGCTAACATTGTAAATCTTACTCATGTATGTCACCTATCGTGAACAGCTCAGCCTCTCATTAGTTCTTTTTCGTACTCATGTATGACGTCATCGATCGCCTCACATTAGTTTTTTCATAAATGGATCGACATACACATTTAAGTTCCTTACTCTTGGCTGCTAACACATCATATTCTGCTTCCTTATTTACTTGAAGCCAGTGCGTAGCCTCCTTAGCCACAGCATCCATCGTTTTACAGTCTTCTAAACTCAGTGTGTTCCTGATGTCTTGGTCCTTCATTCTTGCTCGTAAAGCATAAACGAAATTATCCAACGCATTATAGGCTTCCACTCTCTTTCTGTACTCTTGATCATCAACGTTATATTTCACAGCATCTTTCAACATCTTGTCAGTTTCTTCTTTTGTATGTTTTAACTGGTTTTTTGTGATTGTGAGGCTGTTGTTATTACCAGTTATGGGTTCATGGGCCGAAACTTTAAGTGTGCCATCATCATCTATGTCAAAACAAACCGTGACGCTTGTAACAGTTCTTGGAGCAAGAGGAAGATTGGAGAGTCTTAACTCGCCAAGTAAAATGTTGTCTATTGATCGACTTCTCTCACCTTGATAAACCTTTAACACAAAACAAGATTGATTATCGGACGTTGTATACCTAGTTATCTCCTCTGTAAAAGGTATGGGAGTGTTTTTTGGGATGACAACACGCATTAGTTGTCCATGCTCCTCTAATCCAAGTGAAAGCGGAGTGACATCCAACAACACCATGTCTTGTACCTTTTGATTTACCTTATCACTCATCTTCGCAACCTTTTGATTTTTCTTATCAATCATTTTAGCAGCCAAGACCGCTGCACCGTAGGCAACCGCCTCATCTGGATTGATCGATCTGCAAAGACTCTTACCATGAAAGAAATCCTGCAACATTTGTTGGACCATCGGTATCCTTGTGGACCCCCCAACCAAAACCACCTTGTCCACCCTACTCTTGTTTATCTTAGCATCATCTAGGCACCCTTGCACCGTTTTCATACACTCGCGGAAGAAATTAATGTTTAGCTCCTCAAATTTAGCACGCGTTATTTTTGATGAAAAATCGATACCATCATACAAGCAGTCGATATCTATGGACGTTTCGGTTGTTGACGAGAGAACCCTCTTTGCTCTCTCACAAGCAACCCTCAACCTCCCCAAAGCTCTACAATTCTTGCTTATATCTTTATTGTATTTATTTTTGAATTCGACAACAAAATGGTTCACCATTTGATTATTAAAATCCTCACCGCCCAAATGAGAATCACCACCATCAGCTATAACTTCAATCTTCCCTTCACTATTAATGGTAACAAGAGATACATCAAATGTACCACCACCCAAATCAAAAATGAGTACATTTATGTCACCACGATCCTTGTGCAGGTCTAGCCCATAAGCAATTGCAGCTGCATTAGGTTCATTAAGAAGACGTAGAACTTTATGGCCTGCTATCTTAGCCGCTTTCTCTGTTGCTAGACGTTGTGAATCGTTGAAATAAGCAGGAACAGTTATAACTGCCTTCTTAATATCAGTGTTTAAGTATGTATCTGCTACATCTTTCATCTTTTTAAGTACCATGGAAGATATTTCTTCAGCATCAAACTGTTTCTCTTCACCTTTATATGTGACAACAATCTTAGGGTTACCAGTTTCACCTTTTATAATTTTAAAAGGCCATAGTTTCATGTCACTCTGCACATTAGCATCAGCATAACTCCTTCCTATCAGTCTTTTAGCATCTGTGAATTAAAATTAGTTCAGACAACTAAAAGGTTAATTGCATCTTAGCCATAACTACATTCACATTAGTAAAAATTAACTACTTTAGTATCCTTCAAATTTGTCATATCATCAATTACAAATTTTTCCATTGGATTAGTTCAGCGAACTAAAGGTTAATTGCACTCAAGGTTCTTAAACTACTACTACTAATTTCACATATATTTAGACCATAATCCATATAATGAGAAAGTATGAATAAAACAATACTTTGATTAATTTATAAACAGATAGAATGGATGTAACATACTGTAAAAAAAAAAAGAGCTTTAAGACTGATGAGACTAAAAACAGAGTAATACAGTAGCATATTGGCCTTAAATTTTATTCAGATTTTAAAAAAAAAAAAAAAAAAAAAAAAATTTGAATACAAATATTCGTCAAGCTTGAACACACCATCATTACCACTAAATGCCGTTAAAAGCCTTAAGAACTCAGTCTACAAACGATGGTATCTAAAAATCAGTCAGAAAATCTTAAATATCTGTAGGATCAATTATAAATCAATCGTTATGACAATATCAAGTGCAAAATCTTCGATATTGTGTTTTATATCAAAAACACTAAAAACCAATGATCTATTCACTTAAAATTAGACTTGTAAACGTTGTAAATCGACAAGAACAGATGCTAGACGAATTAGAATAATAGGATACGTCTAGGATTGAGTTATGCGTACGGATGTATATGATCCGTACGGAAGCTTATAAACAATGCATTATAAACTTGATAAGCAACAATCTCATCTTCCTTTCAGATTTAAGTGATCAGTGAATCAATCATAAATAACATTCACATTGTTCAATCATAAATGTAAACATCCAATGAACTAGGAACTTAACTAGGAACTTATATTATGCACCAACAATATCAAAATTGAGCTACAAGGATAAAACAAACAAGTTGCATAATATAGGAACAAACTAGTTTAGTCGCATATTAAAAATTATCGAGATATATATCATACCAAAAACGGTGTTGGCAGAGTTGGTTGCGGCTTGGTTTTTAGCAGGGTCTCCTATAAAACAGTCAGCATCAGTGAAAGCAATGCAAGAAGGCGTGGTCCTGTTGCCCTGTTCGTTGGCGATGATCTCAATCCGATTGTTTTTCCAAACAGCGACACACGAGTAAGTTGTCCCCAAGTCGATAGCAATTGCCAAATCATAACTACTTGTCCCCATATAATCGACCTGAAACTTTTATTATTATCGCATTATTAATAGGATGACCAATGACCAATCAACTGGAGAATCAATTAATCATACCTACTGATCGAATGAAGTATTTGTGACCTATTAAAACTTAGAGTCGTACGAAATTCTTAATAAAAACAGGACGTTTGAATGTGTAAATATATTACTAGTAATGAAAGATTACAGGAGCATATATTTATGCTAGTTACTATATCCAAATTGTCAAGAAATCTAATTATGTCGAAGTATATGATATCAAGTTGTCAAGCTGTGTTATTTAAAGCAAGTAAATATGTCAAGTAAATTTCACGGAATAATTCGCTACGCATCTACGTTTAATATATTTTTTAATGAGAAAAAAATTGAGTAAGAATGATCGTATTATTTACAATTTAACAAAGGTGATTATAAATATATTTATAAAAACCCTTTACCCAATTTTTTTTTAACAAAGGTGATTATAAATATATAAATATAGTATTTAATTATATATAGTAGTAAATTTTAAAAAAATTATATATTACTTTTCAATAAAAATTTTGGAGTGTTTGAGAAAATTAGTTTCTCTGTTGAAGCTAGCTTTTGGTTCGAAGTTAGAAGTTTGAATTTATTGTTTATAATTGTTTGATCAAAATTGGATGAAGTTTAAACATCTAATTTAACGTAACAGGACAGTAGACGGGATACATAAGTGTAGTTATTTATATTACCAAATTACAATCTATATGTATTTGATTGTTTAAAAAACTGATCTTTATAGGTAAAAAAACATATACTACATTCAAAAAAATTTGACCTTTTCCTCCGTTGGTCCCTGTATTATAGTCCATATTGCTAACAGTGTCCCTTAGATTTTTTTTCCACCTTTAGAATCCTTTGTTTTTCAAAAAGTTGTAATCAGCATCCCTCCGTCAACCTGCTGTTAAAAAAATCCGTTAACCTTTGACATGTGCGTGTATGTAAGGGTAAATTCATCATTTTAATCTTTTCTTTACCAAAAATGAGGGACCACCAACGTAAAAAATTCTTATAACTATATATTTTTAATTTATAAATTTCTAAAAAAAAAAAATACTACTGAACTATGATGGTGACGAACTTCGGTCCTAGTAAAACTAAGTAGACATAATTAAGCTTTCTAAAGACAAAATTACATGGGGGTCCTTGTGGTTTGTTCAAAACATCAACCAGAGTCCAAAAGAATTTTTTGAACTTGAGAGGTCATTATGGTATCAATTCGTTTCATGGGGAGTCCAATGACATAACGTCTGTGGAATTCTAACGTTTTAACCCCTCACATGACTTGCACATAAGGGTATTTTCGTCCTTAAATTTTCACCCACCCCTTTAAATATTACATGAACGCTATTAATCCCTATCTCTGTTATTTGTTCAAATTAGGTTATAATTGAAGGCTTCGTTTCTCCAACACAAAATTAGGGATGGTGAATTGTTATTGTGGAAGGAGTGCCATCGTTCAATTGTCCCAGACACGTCGAAACCCTGATAGAAGATTTTACAGTTGTTCAAAAAAGGTACCGAAGATTGATTTTTTACCCTAATCCGTAAATTCCTCTTTGAATATATGGTTGAATTAATTTAAGGTTTTCTCAGTTTTATGAATGCAGCTTTTTTGAATGGCTTAATCCACCAATTTGTAATCGTTGCAATCAATTGATAAATGAATTAAGGAGGATGAAGATGGTTGTTATTTGTAGTTGGGTATTTTTTGTGTATGTTATGTTAGTCAAGTAACAATGGGGTGTTGTATTGTTGTATTTTAGATATATTTTTTCTGGAATTGACTGTATTTGGTTAAATTATTGAATGAAATTAGATGCAATGTTTGATGTTTATTTTGGGACATATTTTGGTTAACTTGTTGTGTTTTTGTCTTTTTGGCCAAAAGCATAACATATACTTGACATTTAACAAAAAGATAAATAAACTAAATACATACATTGGACATTAACTTGACGAGTAACTGGACAATTAACTAAAATTATAAGCTAGAAACTGAAACCACACCACATACATGAACCAAATACATAAATTACCATAAGTACCACACATTACATTAATGTTTTAAGCATTGTATCACTCATCATACTATGATCATCCAAATTTACCAAAAGCATAGTGTTTGCAAGCATTACATCAAACTATTACATTAACTGAAATCAAACCATTACATACACTGAAATATGAACTGCTTTTTAAACACTACATAAAGTAAAGCAAAAGAAAGAGCTAATTCACAACAAATGATCATTTTTTCTTCTTAGTGCTACTGGTACTAGCTTCAAGTTTCTTCTTCTTACCCAGATTCTGACTTCCATTTCCACTCCCACTTCCTCCAGAGGTGCATTTCCTCCTGTTATGACCATATTCACCACAAATACCACAGGTTATACTCTTTGCCTTCCCTGACAACTTTCCACTATTGTTCATACTTTCATTCTCATCAATTCCTCATCAATTCCTTTTCTCCTGTACTTGTTTAGTCTACCAGCTGAGGGTATAATGATTGGAGGTAGAATTTTGGTTGTTATAGTTTGAGGTTTTCACATACTCCTTCCATTAATAGGCTTAATGGTAAAACCATAAGTCCTTTTCCAACTATTTAAAAAGTAAACAGGGTTCACCCAATGCTCAGGTACACCAACATCCCCTGAATTGTCTCCCTTGTTTCAAATACTAGCTACTTCATGTTTGCAGGGCATACCAGTAATTTCCCATCTCCTGCAGGCACAAGTTCTCCTTTCTAAGTCTACTACAAACTGTTCAACATTAATCCCATTAACTTGATAGAATTCACTTCCACTCCAAAGGATTGTCTTTTTAAAGTGTGGAACAGTAGTTGCAGTAGCACATTTCCACAAGTGATTTTTAAATGCAAGACCCCTGAAGCCTTTTGTTCTCATGTTTTCATGAATGTGCCTCAAACAATATCTATGTTCAGAGCAAGGAAAAATTCTTTTCACGGCTTCCAGTAAACCTTGCACAAAGCAACATTACTTATAATCAAACAATCTAATGAATGTAAAATACACTAAACCATAAAACAAAGCAACTAACACACCTTTTGTCGATCACTAACGAATGTAAAGTTGGAGTTTGTGTCCAGATCCAAATCTTTGCCCAACTACATATGTCACTGGATATATTCCATTATTGTTGTCCAATCCAACTGCAGTCAATAATTATCCAGTAGTAGGTTGTTTCATGAAAGCCCCATCAACTCATAGCAAATCTCTACCTAAAGATCTGAATCCTTCTTTAAGTGGCCCTGGACATATATAACTTATCCTAAAGAATAGCTTAGTATATGTGTGCTCACATGGTTATGTTTGAATTGTAACAGTTGTACCAGGGTTGCATCTCACTAGTTCCTCTCCATAACATCTAAGATCTGCATACTGCTCATTATAGTCATCCTTCATTGAATCCAAAGCCTTCTTCAAAGCTCCATAATCTTTTATCCTTGAAACTTTTAATTCAATTTGTGTTTCAAGTTGCACTTTTACTGCCTTGGTTGGTATAGTAGGGTTAGAAGGTAGTTGGGTAATCGATTTTGTAAGTAACTAGAGGGAGTGAATAGTTACTTAATACGATTTTTAAAATATTTTCGATGATCAACAAGATTTGAACAATCCTTGATCACCTTAATCAACTCAAACCAATGTGTGTCATGTTTATGTTTGTAGTAATGCGGAATATAAAGTAAAGAACATAAACACAAGGATGTATAGTGGTTCGGGTGGATGTTAACTAATCCACCTTAATCCACTCCCCGATTCACTAATTGAGAGTTTTGCTTCACTAAGCACCTTTCTCCAAATCCAGTGAAGATCCAATTTACAAGCCTTGTACTTCTTCTTACACAACAAACTTAATCCTTCTATCCCTTTGAAAGATTACCTCTAACTTAGATCAACTTGTCTTCACCTTGGACAAGTATTAATCCCCAATGGACTTAATCAACTCCCTAGTTTCCTTTAAGGAAGATGATAGCTAAGCTAGCATATGCTTCTAGTTACAAAGTACAAGACTCACTCTTTCTAGTGATGACAATCCTAATACAATTCTAAGGATTAAAACAACACTATGTAAACTTACAAAGATAGTAATTTGATAATAAATTTACAACCCCTTCTATAATCTATGAGATCTTCGATAATCTATGAGATTATAGAACTTTTCTTGCTAATCACAAACATATGTATGAGTGTTATGTTCTTGTGAGACTATGATGATTTTGAGTTGTAGCATGCAAGAGGTACAAGTCTTCAAGTTCTCCAAATATTGCTGTGTCTGGGACCACTGTCGACCATGAGTCGACCGCACACGGTCCAGTCCAAAATTCCTATCCATTGTATAGCCGTTTGAATCAGTTTTGGACTTTAATCTTTGGACTCTTTACTTCATTTAACACATGTAAAAGATACCCAACATCCTATACAAGTACTATATGCATTAAGTATTCATTTACCTTGGATGTATTGCCTTGATAGTGACTTGTCATGCTTAAAGTGGAAAATCTAACATTCTTAGATACAAGTCATGATTATCATTTGAGGCAATCTCATTTTTGTCATAATCTTTTATTTGTAATTAACACATTTGCTAAATCCCTATTGGTTGGTCAACATGTCATTGATGACAACAACCCACTTTAATCACAAAGCACACTAGTATTCAAATTTAAACTTGTTTATGAATTAATTAAGTGTGTTCATGATGTCTTAACAATTTAAGCAAGTGATATCAATTAAGCATGTTATAAAACATCAAGTAAACCAAGTCTAAACCATTCATAAACAAGATTTTAGACTTAAGCAAACATATATGTGTTAATGATTCATTATCCTTTAAGATTACTAGATTATGACATGTTAAGAATTATCCAAGTATCATAAGCATATACTGAAGTAGTCCAAATACAAGTTGATAGAATTCCAACTTGTAACACATAGCATGTTAGGTACCCGAGAAGGAGTAAAACGTGTTTCCCTAGCCTTAAGGAGGATCCTTTATTACGAGGGCTATATAAAGGATCCAAGGCTCCCTAGATTAGTTAACATTAGCCACCGATTTGTAATGTATTCAAGAGAGCCGTGGAATATAGTTGACTAGCTTGACTAATGCTCTCTACATTCATGTGGTGTATTGTTCACATTCATGGTATTCATGATATCTAGGATCCTACAATTAGTATCGGAGCTTAGGCCTTCATCACATGAAGGAGATCCTTATGAATACTCATGAATATTTTCCCTCAACCTTCAAACCCTCAAACCCAAACACATTCATCTTCAAACATTCAACCTCAAATCTTCAAACCTTCATCATCTTCATCATGAAGATATGAAGATCTTCAAATTTTTCGAAAAATATTCAGAAAATTTTTCGACATCGAATCTCACCAAAACACAAACACATCCAAATGAGATTTACCGAAACCGAATATCATTCTACCTAATTTAAACCGAAACCTATTCGAAATCACAATTCACAACAATTATTCAAATCAACATTTCAAACACAAATACACAAACACTTTCCTGATTAAATCTCAAATATTCAATGATTAAAACAATTTCATGTTCAGCTACGGTTCACGTATTCAAAAAATTCACAAATATAATTATTGTCTCTACAGTACATGTTGATATTCATCATCATCCTCAAATTCTCAAATCATTATGTGATGATTATTAACACAAAGAAAATGTAAATTCGTGATTCATGAACAACATCTCATGCTCGTGCATCAACATAATCCAATTACATCAATAGATTTCTAGTTTTTTGTTTCGTGTTCTTCGTTTTAACCGAAACAGTTAAATCGAGCAGTTTGGGATGATTCACAACACTTCAGATAGATATGTGACTGATAAGGCTAAAAAGGAACATATATTTCATAGCAATATCCCTCCTAAATAATAGGTTTTCATATGTAATTGTATTATATTTTCATTGTAATTGTTTAAATAAATAAGTGCGAAGACAAAAGGCGAAAACGAAGATTTGAAGACACAAACGTCCAAAAAGCTCAAATGTTCAAGATACAATTCAAAAGGTTCAATTTATTGATGAAAAACGTCTAAAAATGACAAGAGTACAAGTTACAAAACGCAAAGTACAAGATATTAAATTGTACGCAAGGACGTTCGAAAATTCGGAACCGGGACATGAGTCAACTATCAACGCCCGACGCAACGGACCAAAAATTACAAGTCAACTATGCACAAGAATATAATATAATATTTAAATAATTATATAAATTATTTATATATTATATATATTTAAAAATTATGTCGACAAGCTATGAGACAAATGATCCTGAGCTGGATTTTCAAACTCCGCGACTCGCGGAGTTTGAAGGCTAAAAACTCCACGACTCGCGGAGCTGTCAGAAATCAAAACTCCTATAAAAGGTCACGAATTCTGCGAGTAAAAATAACATAATAATAATAATACTCCCTAGTATAATATAAATAAATATTATATATATATATATATATATATATATATATATATATATATATATATATATATATATAATATAGATTAGTGTTATATTAGATTAGTTCGGGTTATGTAAAGGTTATTTTACGGGTTTTAAAGTCGGAGCTCTGTCCGTGTAACACTACGCGATAAATAATCAATGTAAGCTATGTTCTCCTTTTTAAATTAATGTCTCGTACTTAAGTTATTATTATGCTTATTTGAGCCGAAGTAATCATGATGTTAAGCTAAATATTAGAGATGGGGTAATTGGGTTTTGTACCATAATTGGGGTTTGGACAAAAGAACGACACTTGTGGAAATTAGACTATGGGCTATTAATGGGCTTTATATTAAATTAACGATACCTCGTTAATTTAATATAAAGGTTATGATTTGACGTATCTATATATAACCACATACGCTTAATCGGACACGATGGGCGGGATATTTATAAGTACGAATCATTGTTCATTTGACCGGACAAGGGGATGGATTAATAGTCAATGGACTCATTAAAACAGGGGTGGATTACATTCAAGGGTAATTGGTGTAATTGTTAACAAAATATTAAAACCTTGGTTTACACACAGTCGATAACCTGGTGTATTCATTAAGCAAAGTATTAAGACCTTGTTACAGTTCGAATCCCCAGTTAGTTGGAATATTTGACTTCGGGTATAAGGTTAAATTTACCGAGCAGTTTATAATTATGACCGATGAACTATTATGGACAAAAACCAGATAGGTTTCAAATACATCCAGGACAAAGGACAATTAACCCATGACAATAAATTAAAATCAAAACGTCAAACATCATGGTTACGGAAGTTTAAATAAGCATAATATATTTTATTTCATTTTTCCTCGTACTTTTATTTATTGTCATTTTAATTATTGTTATTTATTTTATATTGTTATTTAAATATCGTCATTTACTATACGCTTCGCTTAAAATATAAATCGACAAACCGGTCATTAAACGGTAAACCCCCTTTTATATATTATTATATATGATTATATATATTTTGTACAAATATAGTTGTTTAAAAATATAGTGTGCAATAAGCCCGCTCCCTGTGGAACGAACCGGACTTACCAAAAACTATACTACTCTACGATTAGGTACACTGCCTATAGTGTTGTAGCAAGGTTTAGGTATATCCCATTTGTAAATAAATAATTAAAACTTGTGTAATTCTTAATAGTATTTCTTGTAAAATTAATAGTATTTTATATACACCTCGCACGACATCAAGTTTTTGGCGCCGCTGCCGGGGAACTTGGTGAAACGCTATATTTTTAATATATATTTGTATAAATATATTTTTAGAAAAACAATATCAAATAAAAAAAAACCGAAAAAAAATAAAAAATAAAATATATATATAAATCTAGTTTTACGATTTTTATTTATAAAATTATAAAGTAGTTCTATTTTTATTTTAGTTTTTAAATATAAGTTTTTATTATATAAATATTTAGATTTTAAAACAGAAAAATATATATAAAAAAAAACACGTCTAATTAAAAACTGTACCAGAGTTGAATTTGGAACCCCGCGACTCTCGGGGTTTGCTGCTTGAAATACCGCGACTCGCGGAGACACTCTGACACACGTGACAGAACCCTAATTTCACATTAATTATGGATTTTATTATTATTATTATTAATAAACCCTAATTAGTTTAATTATTATAATTAGTTTAAGTTTTTTTTAATTAAATTGTATTTTAAATTTTAATTAGTTTTATTATATGTAAAATTAATAGTTTTAATAAATAAATAATATAAAAATAATATTTTTATAAAAATTGTACTTTTTACAACTTTTTGTATATTTTTATATGTTGTCCCTTTTTAATCGTTTTAGCGTAATATTTGTATTTTTAGCTCATATTTAGTTTTAAACTTAGTTTTTGCCATAGTTATTTTTACTTCTAGATTTTTAGGCTTTGCCGTAAAATCCCTTAAGTGCTTTTTCTTTAGACTAAGATTTAGGTGCTTTAGAATTTTGCGACGCCGTTTTTATATTTTAGTACCTTTTTAAGTTATTACCATTTGGGATATAGTTTTTCTTTTAAGCTTTAATATTTTTAGACGCAACTTTTAATTCTTAGTTTTTAATTCCTTTTTAAGTTACGACGCGCTATTTTCTTATTTTTATTTTTCGACGTTTTTCGACGCGCATTCTTTTTCTTTCTTATTTCTCGACGCTTTAGTTTTTAGGACTTAGAAATTTTCTCTATTTCTTATCTAATATCTCAAACAGAAAGAAAAATTATTTAAGTGGTTAAATTAATGGACGTTGACAATTTTCTGCTTCGTAGTAATAGTTGGATTTGTTAGTGGCTGAGTTGTGAGCTTCCGATTTAAAGGGTTCTGGCTCCCTGCTGCATCTTTTGGCTATTCGAAACGTGGGCAAAAGCAGAAAAGTCTATTAATTGGACAACTTATATAAGTTTTTCTATTTTTATAATTAATAGGATAATTAGTAAATGCACCACATTGTAGCTAAAATTTGGCCATCGCAATAAAATGGAAAATTTTGAAAACAAGGCTATGGAAACTCTTTTTGATATCCAAAATCAATTAAATCAATACTCTCAAACGAGTGTTGATGACAATTCGTTCGGTCAATCTTGGATCACGAATGACGAAACAATAACTGGTTGTGAAATCTGTGGAGATTATCACTCAACATGGGAATGTTATTATTACGTTCCTATGAAAAATTACGCACCCACGGAACCTGAATGGAATGATTATGAAGAATACAATTCAAATTGGGATTATTCCCAAGAATATATCCAAACTCAACAACCAGTAGACGAGGAAAATTACGTGTCTGAAAATTTATTAGACAATATGAAAATCAAACTCGAAGAACTCAATGCTCAAAATGAACAAATGAGAGAGTTTGTAAACTGGCAAGCTGAAACTCTATCAGACTACACACCTGTTGATCTGAGGAGTCGTGTGCAAGAAAATCTCATATCATCGAATTTTGATGAATTCGAGAGCTCCGAAATCACCAACTATCCCGATGATACTTTTTATTCAGTCTTACCAATTTCACAACATATCGACACATTAGCCTCTACCGACGAAATCATCGATCCATCAATGGATAAAGAAGAAGTAAGGGTAACAAATTGGTACTCTTGGGAATACGATAACGTTGAAAATTTTACCCCCAAGGCCAAACCGAACTTCACCATTCCACAACCTTCCAACCCAATATTATCAATAGACTAGTCATCCACCGGAAATGAACTACGAGCTGTAATAGATAATGACACCTCGAATTTCACCCAATTGGGTAATAGAGGTGAAAACTTTGACGTCGAGAATAAAAGGAAGGAAACGTTAGAAATTGTCCACCCTATAATATGTATGTCGGTGTATATCGATCCATTTGACCAAGAACCAGAAAAGAGACATATCCATTTACTAAAAGCTACACTTAAAAAAGAATTAAGTAGTGACGATCGGGTGGGTCTAAACTTTAAACCCATTAATATATTTTATACCACCCGAGATGTAAATAACTGGCTCACTATTTTAATTCGTGGAACTTATTCTACCGACTTCACATGTCGTCAGCTAAGTGTGGGGAAGTTTAACCCCACTTAACGTTAAATTAGGGGTTCGGGTTAGTGCATAACTCGTTAATAAACATGCATAATAAATTAGGGTAAAAGACGCATTTTTAAAGATTAGCAAACAGTTCAGAAAAGCAACTGTTTTTGAAGAAAAATATGTGTGATAAAACAAGAAGGAATGAACGATGAGCCGCGCCATCTATCATTCGACGAGCTTTATAATTACAAACTGGGTATTTTCAATCAGTTTTCTACACTAATCACCCTCATGAATTTATAATTAGAGTCTGATTTCATGCAAATGAGTGCATTGCATGATCTCAAGTGTGGGGAAGGGTTATAAATTCTCTCGGGTTTATACTTGGCTTATTTTCTAAATTTTATGAAAATTTGAAAAATTTTAAACTAAATGAATTTAAAATCATGTTTATATATATTTATGAACGGTGAAAACTAGGTGTCAATACCGAAATTATCGTTACCTCGGAAAGGACATAAATTGAGAAACTCCCTAAAACGATTGAATTCATTTAAAATGGAATAAAGGAGAATAAAAAGGCAAAGAAAGAAACTAAGTGTGGGGAGAATGTGCCAAGTTATTCAATTAAAAACTATCTATCACATGTTTCTGTAAAGTTTATTGCAGGTGCTTTTGTTTTGGATTAAATTAACTATTTTACCCGATGAAAGAAAAGAAAAGATGGATCTACACGATGAATCAATTCCATCATTAAAAGGAAGTAAAGTCTTCCGAAAAAGACACGCGCTTCTTGATTTAGGTCAAGAAGTTGTCGTCCAGACCAGTTGTAGGTTGACGAAAAATCTAGAAAAGTCATCACTAAAATCAGCAGGAAATCCACGGACCTCAGCATCAAACAGGGTCGCCAAGTGGTCAGACTTATCCTAACTATGAGAGGGTCTGTCTCGTAAAATGGGGAGGGCACCGTGCAAATTAGCTTGATAAGACTAATGAATCAGATCCCCAGAAAGGATAATCTCCTTAAAGATTAAAAATCAGCTTTTAAGACTGATATTACTCAATCCTTGAGATTGACCTTAAAGATTGAGAATTCAAACTCATGGAATTCAATGATATCTAAACTCGAGCTTGAACGAGAAAATATTTTGATCAAAATTATAAACCGATTTGTTTTCTGAAAACCCATTTTTAATGCGTTCATTACCATTGAACGTAAAATCCTAGAAATTCACCTGGAATTCATTAGGTCACCTGAACCAAATCGGGTGTCAACCGTAAGAACGGTGGTTGCATAGCATGGTCGAAGACAGGACCTTGTGCCAGACCGAAAAATTCCTAGGGTGAGCTTTACTATTGCTCCTACAAAGGATAGTAATTGCGTCCGACACGTTATAGACCATAATTAAAAGCATGTCAGGGGACATTGCCTTAACAGTTGCTTGTTCAACGCTTTTCTTTACAACCGGACGGTAGTTTATCGAAAGGTAATATACGGAGCAAGTATACTGGACGTGTTGCTTTCCTAATACAAGGTTAGCAAGTGGGTGACACAAAACCACAAGTGTTGAGCTAAAATTTTCAAATCTGAAACCCACACAACCCACAAAAATATTTTGCAAACACCGGTGAAGGGTTATTCCGGAAAACGTGTCTAGGGTAAAAGCTAGATTGAATTTTTAAAAGATCAAATGTTTTCATAAAGATCCAATTTCCTAACGGATCTAAATTTTCATAGTCATGTGGGACTGTAAACCGCCTTTCAAATGTGCACTTTGCTTTGGGAACCGAAAGTAAATCGGCTATTTGATTGCAAGTGTCGTTGACCTAAACCCGAGGCAACTGTGGATGACACACCCACCTTTAACCATGGTTCTATCGTTACTATCATTGTTTATACCACCATATCAAAATCACTGATGTACAAAGTGTGATGAATAAAAAAGTGATTCATGTATGTTTTTATTTCAAATTCTGTATTGCTTGAGGACAAGCAACGCTCAAGTGTGGGGATGTTTGATAAGGCTAAAAAGGAACATATATTTCATAGCAATATCCCTCCTAAATAATAGGTTTTCATATGTAATTGTATTATATTTTCATTGTAATTGTTTAAATAAATAAGTGCGAAGATAAAAGGCGAAAACGAAGATTTGAAGACACAAACGTCCAAAAAGCTCAAATGTTCAAGATACAATTCAAAAGGTTCAATTTATTGATGAAAAACGTCTAAAAATGACAAGAGTACAAGTTACAAAACGCAAAGTACAAGATATTAAATTGTACGCAAGGACGTTCGAAAATCCGGAACCGGGACATGAGTCAACTATCAACGCCCGACGCAACGGACCAAAAATTACAAGTCAACTATGCACAAGAATATAATATAATATTTAAATAATTATATAAATTATTTATATATTATATATATTTAAAAATTATGTCGACAAGCTATGAGACAAATGATCCTGAGCTGGATTTTCAAACTCCGCGACTCGCGGAGTTTGAAGGCTAAAAACTCCACGACTCGCGGAGCTGTCAGAAATCAAAACTCCTATAAAAGGTCACGAATTCTGCGAGTAAAAATAACATAATAATAATAATACTCCCTAGTATAATATAAATAAATATAATATATATATATATAATATATATATATATATATATATATATATATATATATATATATATATATATATATATATATATATATATATATATATATATATATAATATAGATTAGTGTTATATTAGATTAGTTCGGGTTATGTAAAGGTTATTTTACGGGTTTTAAAGTCGGAGCTCTGTCCGTGTAACACTACGCGATAAATAATCAATGTAAGCTATGTTCTCCTTTTTAAATTAATGTCTCGTACTTAAGTTATTATTATACTTATTTGAGCCGAAGTAATCATGATGTTAAGCTAAATATTAGAGATGGGGTAATTGGGTTTTGTACCATAATTGGGGTTTGGACAAAAGAACGACACTTGTGGAAATTAGACTATGGGCTATTAATGGGCTTTATATTAAATTAACGATACCTCGTTAATTTAATATAAAGGTTATGATTTGACGTATCTATATATAACCACATACGCTTAATCGGACACGATGGGCGGGATATTTATAAGTACGAATCATTGTTCATTTGACCGGACACGGGGATGGATTAATAGTCAATGGACTCATTAAAACAGGGGTGGATTACATTCAAGGGTAATTGATGTAATTGTTAACAAAATATTAAAACCTTGGTTTACACACAGTCGATAACCTGGTGTATTTATTAAGCAAAGTATTAAGACCTTTATACAGTTCGAATCCCCAGTTAGTTGGAATATTTGACTTCGGGTATAAGGTTAAATTTGCCGAGCAGTTTATAATTATGACCGATGAACTATTATGGACAAAAACCAGATAGGTTTCAAATACATCCAGGACAAAGGACAATTAATCCAGGACAATAAATTAAAATCAAAACGTCAAACATCATGGTTACGGAAGTTTAAATAAGCATAATATATTTTATTTCATTTTTCCTCGTACTTTTATTTATTGTCATTTTAATTATTGTTATTTATTTTATATTGTTATTTAAATATCGTCATTTACTATACGCTTCGCTTAAAATATAAATCGACAAACCGGTCATTAAACGGTAAACCCCCTTTTATATGTTATTATATATGATTATATATATTTTGTACAAATATAGTTGTTTAAAAATATAGTGTGCAATAAGCCCGCTCCCTGTGGAACGAACCGGACTTACCAAAAACTATACTACTCTACGATTAGGTACACTGCCTATAGTGTTGTAGCAAGGTTTAGGTATATCCCATTTGTAAATAAATAATTAAAACTTGTGTAATTCTTAATAGTATTTCTTGTAAAATTAATAGTATTTTATATACACCTCGCACGACATCAGTGACTAGATTCAGAATCCTAATCACCTATATGTGTTTCGTCATTCCTTGATTCTGATTGAGAATCCTCACAGTACTCACGATCTCAAAGTCAAAGTTAGGAGTTCCTTGGTCAACATTTCAATTGAGATGATTAATTGCGTTTCAGTTGAAGAACGAGGCTGTTAAAGCTTGGATTTCAGATTTTGTTGATGTTTTGGACTAT